>NC_056726.1:404638110-404688110 GCF_019279795.1 Protopterus annectens | reverse complement strand
TGCTTAAAGGGGCAGGTTCAGCATTGCTTACCAATGGACAAATCCACTTAGCTGGGCTATTCATTGCTTAGTATTCATATGTACACAGTGCTTACACCCGGTCAACATAGATGTGCAATGCTTAGCATTGCTTATGTTTTATTATATTGGCCTATCACCTGTATGGAATTGGTTCATCATTCATTACATAATATAGATTTATTTACCTAACCTGAAATCTCCCAATGTGCTGTGATTAATTTATTCTTGTGTGACTATACTATATGGGGCACTTGTGTTTATATGGGGGTTTCACTACTTTATTACACAATGAAACCTCACATCTGAGCCTAATACACTACTCTGGTTTAGAAAAATCAGTTACTTCTTACATAAATATACCAAAAATTAAAATTTTAATGTTTACATATACAAAATGGATATGGCTTTGGTGAGGCTCAAACCATGAATGACTACATGAAAGGCATATGCTCTAAACACTACACTATTGCACTTATGTTTTTGCTGGATGTCTATTGCTTTTTAACTTATCATGTCGTTTCAGCTGGACTAAGCATAGCTAAGCAACGGGCACACCCACGCAGCTGTGCTTAAACTTTATTGCATATATTAAAAAAAAATATTTATTTGTTGTGTTTTTTTATTTGTACCCTTCAGAATATCCATGCTAATGCTGAACCTGTTATTCTATCAACTTTCTGCTTTGTAGGGATGATTGTCCCTTATGGCTTTGTCCACATTCCTTACTCTGACAGGTTGGGAGGTGTGCACTATGTGCTTATGCTAAATCTGTTATTCTATCAACTTTTGGCTTGGTTGGGATGATTGTCCCTTATGGCTTTATCCAGATTTCTTGCCCTGATGGGTTGGGGGTGTTACGAGCGTTCTCGCTCATTTTAAATTGCCGAACGGCAATTCTGGAGTGCATGGGGAGTGTGTATTGTGAGAGCTCTGCTCTCAGACACACCCCTCTGTGCTCGTACATGGAACCATACCTGTTTTACAGCACAGCAGCGTGCCTTCATACATATGCATGGCGTGCTGCCATGCTGAACAGGGATGGTCCCTGCCATGCAGGAATAACTTATTCCTGCACGGCTCCTTGCTGAATCCGGGGGATTAACTAAGAAAGCACTTAGTGTGAATGAATAAAAGTATCAGAAAACAGCACCAATGTCAGTTATTTTCATTGTAAAATATTTACAATGCTTTATAATTGTTTAAAACAATATTAGCTTGTATAATATTAGCGTGTAATGTCAGCATTAATCAGTCCCATATCAACATTTTAGTAGTCTTTTAAACAGTGTGGCAGTTTTCTGAGTTCTAGTATGCTTTTAATGGAGCAATATTAATTAAGCCCTGGTTTTCTTAAAGAGTTCAGTTTCAGCTGCCATAGTAGTTCACATTTTTCTAAATGATTAGGGATGTTTCCTTCCACTTCCAAATGATCCACATGATCAATAATTTGAAATTTAAAGCCAGCATGTCTTTTGTGAAGCTGCAGGTGCTGAGCCAGTGCATTATTCTTGCACTTAGCTCTAATTTCAAAAAGATGGCTAGAAATGCTTCTTTTAAGTCTGTTGAGCATTTTACCCACATAAAATGCTTTGCATTCATTGCAGCTTGCCCTGTAAATCACCTGCATCGAGATACAGTCACCTCCCACGTTGGTTTTAATCAGTTCCTTTAAATAAGGGCAGAAAAACATGTCTCCATCCTGTTTGTGCTGACAAAAGACTCAGTTGGCTCCATACTTATTGGTGCATGTATCCTGTGGTCTGAACCTACTTTCAACCCTTCTCCTGATGTTCTTGGCTTTCCTATACACAAAGGAAGGAGCTTCTCCAAAGATGTCCATTAAATATCAGTTTTCAGTAATTATGGCCCAATTCTCTCTAATAACATTAATGATGCCGTAATAGCTAACAGTAAACATCAAGATACAACTGTCTTTAGATTTGTTGTCCATATATTTCTTTAAAACCTTCTTATAAGGCCTGTCAAGTGCTGGTGCATTTATACGTTTTAGTTCAATTTTAAGTTTTAAACTGCTTCTTAACATATTGCCTTCATATCCCCTCACCAAAAAATAATTTTCAATTTAATTTAGGTTCTTAAGGAAGGGTTGCATTTTTTTGGTGATCCTAGCCAACTTATAGCCCTGGGACTTAACAACATTCTATTTTGCCCTGGTGGGATGGAGACTCTTATTATGCAGCAACTGGTTTACTCTGGTTGGTTTTCTGTAAAGATCTATGTCAATTTGACCTTGGTCCCAGTCTTTAGTAATCTGCATATCAAAGAAGACTGCTGAGGTGAGGCAATGGGGAGAGGTGAAACACTGGAAGTGAGTGGTTTGATTCAGAGATTCAGATAGCTGACAAACTCTTCTAATTTAGCACTGTCTCCTTTCCACACAATAAAAATATTGTCAGTAAGAGCAGAAACACCATTGTGTGTTGCATGTATTCCCTGTTATAAACATAATCCTCCTCCCACTTGCCTAGGACTATGTTGGCTAGGATAGGGGCCATAGCTGCCCCCATGGCTATATTAGTCTTTTGTTTATAGTAATTTCCATTAAATGTAAAGAAATTGTAGCTAAGCACCATATCTAAATGTTTACCTGTTCTTTCATGTGCTGGTGTGCCATTGTTGTTTTTCCCGTAAGAATCAATCACTGTTTCAATACAATAATTATGTGAAAGTACAGTATATGATTATTCGACATCTATTATTAATAAAATACTGTCAGCATCAACTGTAACATTTTTTTATTTTTTTAAAAAAAAATCTATTAGAGTCTTTTATGTGTGAGATGTTCTTCTCAGCCAGAGGTTGTAACAAAAAATCCAGGTAGATGGCAGTAGCTTTGGTCAGGGACCCCTCGCTTGCAACCACTGGCTTTTAAGAAGGATTTTCTCTTTCTTATGTGACTTAGGGATTCCAAAGAATTTAGGCAAGAAGGAAGGTTTTAAATGGCCTAATTGTTGACATTAAACCCTTTCTTATGTTGTGAGTGACAATCAGACTTGTTCAGGACTTTTGTTTCCTTCAAGGCAGTTTCAGACTAATCAATTTCAGAGCTAAGTTTCACTATATTTTCCAACCTCCCAGCCTGCTGTAGTTGGGTCCTTAAACCCAGCGTATCAGTTGTTTTTAACATTTTGATAATTTGACAAAATAATTCCCTTGATATCCTTGTTTATTGGCTGTTGTTAATAAGCACATATGTATCATTTTGCAAAAACTCTCCTCTTAAACTATTTAAATACATTTGCCATCCAGCTGTATTCTTTAGACTCAGAATGCAGAGGTCCCACTAAGCCAATTTGTGTTACCATTTTAAATTTTACATTTGATGGCTTTTGAGTTCCTTGCCCTTACTATAAATTTGACTTTGTTAGCTCCTCTTGGTCACATCTTATATGCTTATACTAGTGAATAATAGATGATCAAATTGGGAAATTCCTTTCCTTTGACTGCATTGTCTTTACTCCTCAAAACACGTTAGCACTTGACAAGATGGAAGCTCAGCCTGCTATCTTCATCTCTGTTGACAGCCTTTTTGCACTAGGCCTCCTAAGACAGTGTACAAACTGCCGTATTCTCACAGATAATGAATCTATACTCTGCACTATTAATTCCATCTAGGAAAGGTCTAAATACCAAATTAATCTGGAGGTTTCCCTTTCACAGATAGACTTTCCTTGTTAGTTTCATACACCATGATGCTTCTCTAACTGTACCAAAAATGTCTAATGTTGAACTTATAAAACAATCATTTCCCAAGAATAAGAAGATTAAGTTTCAACAAAATGCAGGACACAAAATCCACAAAAAAATCACATCCAGCTCACGCATACCTCCCACACAGAGCCACCCTGTGCAAACAACAGTCCAAACTCACCACTTTGACCCATAGCAACAATAAAAATGCTTTAGCAATAGCTGATTCTATTGAAAAGCACACTAATTAGTCACTCACAAGGCTGGATAAGGTGGGTGTTACAGTGAACTGTCTTTCAGGTGATAGGATGTCTGAAGTTTTAAGGGAGCTAAAAACATAGCTCTTGACAGATGCAACTATGATATAGTAATGGTGCATGTGGGAGTGAATGACTTGAGATGTAGAACACTGAGTGATATGTAGATAGACATGTCTGAACTTTCCAGGCATGTTACAAAATGATAACCAAACAACCAAATGGCCGCTACAGGGTAAAAATCAAGTAACTAAAACCAAGACTTTGTAACACCCAGGCTCAGAAGGTATCAGTGAAAAACAATGTATTGGTAGTTAAGCACTTTTAACTTCATCAGAGTAAATTATACATTTCCTCACATAAAGATTCCCTACAATTATCATATGAAGAAATGTCCAATCACCTTTTGTCTCAAATTAATTCTACAAATGAAGAAACAATCATCCTACTTTATATAAGACACTAGCAAATATACATATAAAAAAACACTATTTGTCATTAAAATCTTAGTAATAAATACAAATAGTTGTTATAAATAATAATCTCATACACTATTATTATACTCCATAATGTTTCAACTTTAACAGCAAATTAAAAGTCGAAAGAAGAAGAAGAATAGAACACATTTTATCCAACACAGGTAGGTTATTGGCATTCAAGTATTATTGTCATCACAACTCACGTCATTCCACATTTACACTCAATAGCCCATCCATGGGATTATGTTCTATTTTTTCAAGCACAATAAATGAATAAATAAATAATGACCTCCATTTTGTTAATATGCTTGAACAAGGGGTTAGTAATTTTGCCTCTTTTAATATCATACATGTGTTCATAGATCTGTTTTTGGATCTTTCTGTCTGTTTTGTCAGTGTAAAATGCTGGACAATCCTGACATTGAGCCAAATATGCTAAACCTTTGGAATTACAATTAAAACAGCTCCATACCTGTATAGTTCTATTTTCATCAATAACAGATTCCCTAATCAGTAAATACCTGCATTGATTACAATTGCCACACTTGAACATTCCCAATCCCTTAATGGGACAGGACCCATGAAAGTAAGGTCTCTGCCTTTCCAAGTAATTTTTAAAACATTTATCTTTCTTATAAGAAACCATTAGTGTATCTCCTAGTTTTGCTTCAAATCATAATATTAATTAAATAATTCTCAATGTTTGTTCAAAATAGTTAATAGTACCACTATCCAAAGCATATCTGGTCACAAAAGCTTTTCTATACCTATTACAAGTTCCCTGTCTCACTTCCAAGATCTCAATAACATTATCCACCATAATAAGTGTGCAAAAAACATTTTTTTCTTTTAACAATAACTTCAAAGATAGGATTAACAACTGTTTGGGTGTACCCCTTCTAAAAAACATATTTGTCAAAATTTCGCATTCCTTTAAAAATGTATCAGATTCAAAGACTATTCAAGCAAGATGGACCAACTGGTTCTTCACCCTCACTTTTTTCTGATGTCTTGGGTAACAGCTATTAAAATGGAGAAAATAATTAGAAAAAGTGGGCTTCCTATGAATATTAGACACACACTTCCCACTCTGATAATCCTTTTTTTTAACTCTATGTCCAAGTAATTTGTAACATCCTTTTTTACATTATGTGTAAATTTCAACAACTTTCTAGTATTGTTAATGTAATCAAGAAATATTTTACTGTGTCTTCAATGCTGGTCCAAGGGATGAATATATCATCCAAAAACTATGTACAGGGACCAACAAGTAATAATTAATGGGCTGTTAATATATATATATATATATATATATGTATATATATATATGTATATATATATATATATATATATGTATATATATATATATATATATATATACATATATATATATACATATATATACATATATATATGTATATGTATATATATGTATATATATATATGTATATATATGTTCCTAGAGAGCCATGACATAATTAGTGAAAATCAGGGTACATACAACATCCATTACAACTGCTGACCTTTGTCAGAACACTTGTCCTTCAAAAATATATAATTATTACTTAAAAGCAACCCCACGAGGACCACCATGGTGTTCAAATGGGCAGTAGACAAAGTCATTGTTTTGTAAGACAATCACTAAACCACTGTAAACTGAACTCATTGGCTTACCGATCATCCTAGACAGAATTAATCATCAACTAACAGCTTGTACAGAATACCTTATTTGTTCTCTGATAATCATGTACATTTCCTTAGGGTTCTAAGTGATCTCTCTATTAACAAAAGCTCTCTTGTTTTAGGTGAATTTAACTAATCTTCAATAAACTGTGGCACCTACACCTCCAATGTAGTTTCTGCAAAAAAAATCCTAGACATACTCAACAAAAATTCCCTTGAGCAGTTGGTAAATAAATCTACTAGAAGACTCAGCATTCTTAACCTGATTCTTAAAACATGGCTGCCTCTTGCACTACTCCTCTGGTATCTCCTTCCCAGTGATGTCTGACCATAAGCTTGTGCCTTCTCCTTTATTCTCCTTCAAGCTCCTACAGCAAATCACACTGCATTTAAGGACTACAGACATGCCAATCTCAACTTACTATGTGAAGAAATATCAAAATTCATCTGTGACTGCACCTGCCCAGACCTTAATAAAGCAGAAAGATCGACTAAGGAATTATACACCCATTTATACAAATGCATAGTGCTAGCAGTCCCAACTAGAATCAAATATCACAGGAAATTCAAAAACAAACAACCCTGGTGATCTACCATCCTAAATAAACTATACAACCAAAGAAAGAAACTCCTTAAATTATTCAGTAAATCCAAACCCATAATAAAGCAGCAAATAGATAAAAGAAGCATGCAGAACAGACCACCAGCAAAAATCCTAGTTTATTTAAGCGCTTTTTGTCAAATTTCAGACTTCATCAGAATAAAGTCATATGATCACAGCAAACATAAATATACCACCCAAACTACCCATTGGTCAATGTAATTACATCATTTCCTCTAAAACAAGCATTATATAAAGCTTAATAAAAATTGTTAACTTGATGTTCTTTGGAGATAGTAAAAATAAAAATACAACTAATAAACCTATAAAAAGTACATAGATTTTAATTTTAAAACAGAACTCAAGGAAATTCTATCACTGAGGCCTGGTACTTGACAGGCATTAGTTTTAATCTGCCATGTCAATTCCTTAAATTCTAGCCATTCGTCCATTGGTCCCCCTCTTGTTCCAAGGTCAGTGTGATCTATGACCCCAAACTTAAAAGTATGTGTGGGGCACGCACAAATGTGCTTGTACAAAGCACTGTTTGTGGTTTTGTTCCTGATGTAATACAGGTGTTAATACACCCTTTGCCTCAGTGCTCTTTTGGACTTACCAATATATAAACCATCGCATAGATCACAAACTGTGACATACACCACTCCCTTTGAGTAACCAAAGTATTTCTTCCTAGGTTTTACCATTCCATAACTTGTGATTTTTATGGCCTCACCTTGAAACATGGCTGGACACTGACTACATCTCCCCCATTTGTAGCAACCACCCAATGTGGGTGCACTAGAGTCTCTTTCTAATAGGCCCTTTAGACAAACTTCCTTCTTGTACACTATAGTGGGCTTGTTTCCCACTACTGAGTGAACTTCGTTGTCAATAGTGAACATGTCCCATAGTCTACATATAATGTTCCTGATGGCATAGAAGTCAACAGTAGAAGGAAGAATAAAAGCTCTTGAGAAACGGTCATGTCTCCCAATCTGGAATGCTCCAGTGGGACCATTCTCATTGGACTATAAGCAAAAAAAGTCCCAGTTTCCCTTTTTCTAATCACCTCATTTGCAATGTCCTGAACAAACTTGCCAGGATAACCCCTTCCAGTCAACATATCTTTTAGCTTTACACACTCACTCAAAAAGTCATCCAGTCCTGACACCATTCTGGCTAACCTAACATATTGGCCCTTGACTAGGGCTCTTTTTTTGGTGCACCGAATGCCAGCTGTCAAAGTGCAGCAATGAGTTTGAGTATGTTGGCTTCCTGTACAAATGAGAAGTGAAAGCCTTGTTTGCATAAACTTTTTTGACTGTTACATTCAGAAAATTCAGTTGATCGTTGTCTCTGGCCATGGTGAATTTAAGGAAGGAGGTAGTTTGATTAATGTAAGTGAAGAACCTGTCCAATTCCTCTTCACTTCCCTTCCAGAAAATCACCATGTCATCAAGGTAGCACCTGTATAGTGCCCAAGAGTCTTTATAAGTTGAATTTAGGATGAATAACTCCTCCCAGTGTGCCAGCACTATGTTGGCAAAACTGGGGGCACAACAGGCAGCCATCACCACTCCTTGCTGTTGTTTGAAAAGCTGGCCCTCAAAACAAATAAAATTATTTTTGAGCACAAGCTCCATACATGTACGTATGGTCAAGATGATGTTATGCGTTAGACTGGAGTTAAAACACAGATATTCATAAAACCACTCCAAACCCTCATGGAGTAGGATAACTGAGAATAAATCTTTAATGTCGATGGTCACCATTATGAGTCCATCGTCATACATCTCAGGTTTTATTTTGGTGAGAAAATCCCAGGAGCCCCTAATAAAAGTGCCTCTTCCATCAAGTACTCCCTTCCCCTTGCAATCAACAAATTTTGCTAGGGCAAATATCTTGGAGGCCTTGGCATCTACTATTGGACGCAGGGCTGGGTTGCTGATGGGCTTATGAATCTTCGGGATCCCAAAAATAGTTGGGATCCTTGTTTCCTCAGTGTCTAGAAAGTCATGTTCACTCAGTTCCAACTGACCATTCAATGGTAATTCATACAAGGTGAGATCAATATTTCTGTAAGCAATGTTCATCTCAGTGCATGAGACTTCAGTGTAAGTATCACTTAATAACAATTCAAACATTTTACTATTGTATTCGGGAATGTCCATCACAACCAACCCACCACCCTTGTACGGTTTCTTGATACAGACATCCCTCTTAATCAAGATGTCATTAAGCAGTTTTTTTTTCTCCCTGTTATCCAAGTTTGAGGCTTTAGTAATTCCTTTATACCTTAGTTCCCTGATTTATTTCTCACAAAGAGTTTCAAATAGGTAGACCAGTGGATGGGAAGGGGGTATGAAGGTACTAGGTCTAGTCAAATGGGAATTCTGTACTGCTAAGTTTTCATTGTCTGAAAAATGAAGGGTCAGATTCAGTTTCCTGGTAAACAGTTTCAACTGTACAGTAGTTTCAACCAGGTTGGCCCTTTTTGCTGGTACAAAATTCAAGCCCTTAGAAAAGAGTTCAGCCCACTCCTCATCAATCATCAGGTGACTAAGATTGTAAATACTAAAATCACCTTGCGCAGTTTTAATAATTTTACATACATTAAAATCATGTTCATGACAAGTCAAAATATTACTCATCTCCAATGTTGGGTTTGAACACCCCCTCCCCCTCCTCTGTTGACCCTGGTACTGTCCCTGGCCATACCTCCAACTCGTTTGATTCCCGTTCCTCTAGTTCATCAATCTTTCAAATCTCCTCGGGGGAGGGGGGCTCTAAAGGGGCTCCAGATTCCATGTCATCACTATCCAAGTCAACATTTACCTCCTGTTGAGCTTGTCCATTAAAGAAACTAATAAACCAAAAAAAGCACCCTGAATCACAGCTAGATTAGGCACACAGTTTATTAAGCCGAACAGTTCACTGAAACTCCACACAGTAACGCTGAAAATAATGCCCATACGTTTTCGTCCAAAACTTCATCAGATAATGAATATACATTCAAAAAAACACTTATATACTCATCTATCAATTTAAATTAACCAATAAAAATACTTTTGAATAAATAAATGCATTAAAATGTAATTTTTAAAAAGTATGTATGTATGTAAAACCATATTGCACATATAATTTGATGTAAAAAACCACAATAATATCCTTTTAGAAAATACTTTTTACAAATACTACCTAATAACAAAAATATATTTACACAGCTTTTAAAACAAATATAAATTCACATATATATAAGTGTATATAAGAATATAAAAACACAATGTAATAGTTCCCTCTACTGGCCATACATTTTATTACACTCAACTCTCACAATTTTGCAGATCTCATTTTTAATACAGGGGTGAGGGAGATCATATCATTTAAACCAGGGGACTTACTGGCTTCCAAGACAATTTGCCAGTATAATTCCCTGTATTCCACCAAGGTCTCCCACATCCCACCCCTAGAGTCTTTAGGTACAACTTCTAATATAAAAAATTGAAATTCTGCTTCCAAACATACTTTAGTGTGTTTATACAAAGAATTTGTATCACATTTGGTTCGGATATCATAGGTATGCTCATAAATTCTTTGTTTGATTTTTCTTTCGCTCTTACCTACATAAAAGGCATCACATTTTTTACATAAACCTAAATAAATAATCCCTTTAGTACAACAATTTGCAAAGGTTTTTAGAGTCAGTTTTTTATTGTTCCTAGCCCGCAAGTTAATAGAATCTCCTGTAATAAGATAAGAACAATAACTGCATGAGCCACATTTATGTACACCAGCCCTTTTGTTACTGTCTGTACCAGAAAAATTCTTCTTGCTACCTCTTTCAAAAATGTCCTTTAGGCTATTACCTTTCCTATATGTGTATTTTATGTCCCTTTGAAAAATATGACTTAAATCAGAAATCCTTGAAAAGTTGTTCCACTCTTTATTAATAATTCTTCTTATCATTCCTGCTTGTCCATCATATGTAGTGATTATACCTGAGGTGTAATCTTCTTTTAAACCACCCGTATTTACATTGTGTACATTCTGAGTTTCAATATTTTCTGTTTTACCCAATATGGGAGCAAACCTTCCCTTCCTACCATCCATAACCTCCTTAAAAATACTATCAATAAGTTCTTCTGGATACCCTCTATTCAAAAACATACTTTTCAAATTCTTACATTCATTGATGTACCAAAGATCATCAGAGGTCTTCCTACACAATCGCACAAATTGCCCCTTAAGGACACTTCTTTTTTGATATGGCAGGTGTGAACTCAGGTAATGTAGGTAGGAATTGAGTCCATCGTCATACATCTCAGGTTTTATTTTGGTAAGAAAATCCCAGGAGCCCTAATAATAGTTACTCTTCCATCAAGTACTCCCTTCACCTTGCAATCAACAAATTTTGCTAGGGCAAATGTCTTGGCAGCCTTGGCATCTACTATTGGGTGCAGAGGTGGGTTGCTGATGGACTTATGAATCTTCGGGATCCCAAAAATAGTTGGGATCCTTGTTTCCGCACTGTCTAGAAAGTCGTGTTCACTCAGTTCCAACTGACCATTCAATGGTAATTCATACAAGGTGAGATCAATATTTCTGTAAGCAATGTTCATCTCATTGCATGAGACGTAAGTATCACTTAATAACAATTCAAACATTTTACTATTGTATTCGGAAATGTCCATCACAACCAACCCACCACCCTTGTCCGGTTTCATGATACAGACATCCCTCTTAATCAAGATGTCATTAAGCAGTTTTTTGCCCCTGTTATTCAAGTTAGAGGCTTCAGTAATACCTTTATACCTCAGTTCCCTGATTTCTTTCTCACAAAGAGTTTCAAATAGTTGGACCAGTGGATGGGAAGGGGGTATGAAGGTACTAGGTCTAGTCAAATGGGAATTTGGTACTGCTAAGTTTTTATTGTCTGAAAAATGAAGGGTCATATTCAATTTCCTGGTAAACAGTTTCAACCAGGTTGGCCCTTTTTGCTGGTACAAAATTCAAGAGATGAGTAATGTTTTGACTTGTCATGAACATGATTTTAATGTACAAAGAAAAAAGACCTTAGGTGCCGTCCACAGCTTCAGGTTTCAGACTAAGACACAATTTATTGCTTAAAAAGTGAAGCTGACAGGATGTAAACTTCACTAGAATATGATGAACTGAAAATAGTTGAATATCCAAGCAGTTGTCATCCACAGCTTCAAACTTCAGGCTGTTAAAACTCAATTTATTGAAAGCTTAAAAAGTGAAGCTGACAAAATGCAAACTTCACTGAAGTGCTGAAATAATTAGCCTAGTAATTAACATCCACAACTTCAGGCTTCAAGTTGTTAAAGCACAGTTAATAAATGCTTTGTAAGTAAAGCTGACAAAAACATATACTTCACTGGAGTGTAAAAAGCTGATGAAATTGTCCAAACGATAAGCGCTTTCGGCAGATGCCTTCTTCAGATCGTATGAAAGTGTGGTTAGCTCTTCCTGTTTATAAAGGAAACACAATCAAGAGCTGGTAGCTAATTATCTTTGGTGTTCTTAAAGGCACAGGACAAAAATAAATGTTCAAAGTGGAGATTTGTCTCCTATAATGTAGTTCAATGTTAAAGATGCTAGAATCATGTATTGATGTTTGGTAGGTTTCTTCTAGATTTTAGAACAGGTCTGAGAGGTACTATTGTATTGAGACCTGGGGGTCGATTGGCTCTAAAATTATTGATCCAAAAGATCTCTCTCAATTCTGTCCTGTTATGGACATCTCCTTCCCTGATGTTTTGGGTGACCACTTCCACAGCTTTAAACAAGAAATTATGTGTAGGATGGACCAATACGTGTGCTGCTAAGGCATTATGTGGAGCTTTCTGATCAATGTCTCTGACATGTCGTAGAATACGATCCTTTAGTCGTTGGTCAGTTTTACCAAGGTAAAAAGCTTGGCACTTGCTACAGGTAGCCAAATAGATTATGTGGCTAGTAGTACAATCAGCATAAACATCGAAATGAAAGTTACGTCCAGAAACTGGATGAAGGAAAGTATCACTAGTATCTAAGTAAGGACAAGCTTTGCATCTGCAGCATTTAAAAGTACCTTTGCGGTCTGATAGTGGACCACCACGTTTAAATCCATCTTTATGGCATAGTAATCTCTTGATATTCTTTTTATTCTTGTAAAGAAACCTGGGTTTCTCTCCAATGATGTTCTTTATTTTGTCATCCGCTGTCAGAATCGGCCAAAATTTCCTGATCACTTCGTAGACCTGTCAATTGTCTGAACTGTAAGTAAGCATACATCTAAGTTGTTGAGGTGTTGCATCATTAGACTGTCTTCGTGATGCTTGTTCAGACCTCTCTGAGTAATAAGGTTGACCTCTTTGCTTTCTATAGGCTTGCACCTGTGAAATTGGTGGAAAATTATTTTCCTGGTAAGCCCTATCCTTCAAATATCTATGTAGATTGGATTGCTCTTCCAAGAATTCCTCCTCATCAGTACATAGTCTTGAGACTCTTAAGATTTGATTGTCAAAGATGTTATCAAAAATATGTCTTGGATGCATGCTCTTCCTGTGTAAGAAATGATTTGCCAGGTCTCTTTCCTATGCACCCCAGTAGAGAGACCTTGAATTGGATGTAAGCGTATCCTGACATCCAAGAAATCTATGACTAAGGATGAGTGTTTCATTTTGAACTCAAAGAAGTCAGTGCTGTTGTTAATAAAGCTGACAAAAAGATCCAATTGGTCAGTACCTCCTTTCCATAAACAAAAAACATCATCCACAAATCGCCCATAATAGACACGTTCATTCTTCCAGATATTTCCATCACTGAAGATTGTTTTAAATTCCCACTCAGCCAAGACCAAGTTTGAATAACTGTTGGCACATGGAGTTCCCATGGCCACATCCCAGGTTTGTAAATAAAAGGTATCTCCATACATAAAGATGTTATTCTCAAGGACTAATTCCAGCAGAGAACAAAGAGGTTCCGTTGTTAAATTATGTCTAATCAGAAAATCATGTAAGGTCCTCAGGCCATACTCATGGGGGATCACAGTAAAGAGACTGGTTATGTCCATAGTTACAAGTAGAAGGTTATCAAAACCATCCAGAGACTTAACAGTGGAGAGCAAGTCTTTCAAGAAGCTGCCTGTATCCTTTAGGACAGTGGTAGCATAAGGCAAAGCTTTCTTGAGTTCATTTTCAACATACATGGATTCAGTGATCCATCCTCTCCCAGAGACAATGGGACATAAGGGAGGGTCCAAAAGATCTTTATGTATCTTAGGTAATCCACCAATGCTGGGAAACATAGGATGAGGTGTTTCAAAAAATTTATATAAATCTTGACTGATCCTTCTTTCCATCAATAGATCATAGGTGCTTCCTCTGATACGTTCATTTCTCTGATTTACTTCTTTCTTACTCATTTTGCGATAAGTCATGTCATCCAACATCAGTGAAACTTTATTACGATATCAGTCTGCATCCATTAATACTATGCAGCCACCTTTATCTGCTGGTTTAATCACCAGGCTATCTGTCCTTCTCAGCTATTGGAGAGCCTCTTTTTCTTTCCTGTTTAAATTATAGAAACAATTCTTAACTTTATCTGTTGTGCCTCTCACCTTATTTATCTCATCCTCACACAATTTCATAAAAAGTTCTACTTGAGGAGGATTAACTGGAGTAAATAAACTCAATTTCTTATAGGTCTGCTGTTCTTTCATAGAACCTTCTCCAAAAATACATTTCAGGGACACGTTCCTGCAAAACAACCTAACATCCGTCATGAATTCATTCACATCAGAAGAAACAGCTGGAATAAAACTCAGCCCCTTGTTTAACAGGCTGATAACATCAGGATCCAGTCTGGTCTTAGATAAGTTGACTACTAAGTCATTACCCCCAATATTTAGCCCACAAACTTCTTCTATTTGTGTTCTTGACTCTGCATCCTCTGTGGCCTGTACGAATTCTCCCTCACAAAAACCGGCAACGGCCAGTTTACTGGTAGGTGTGTCATCGCTTCTTTAGGTCTAGTAGCACAATTGATGGTGGTGTTGGAATTACTACCATCATTGGTATCGTTAGCACCAGTACCTCCCAGATCCCTGATGACAATATCAGTGCTGACAGTAGGAACTTCCTCTCCTGTAGATAAAGTCGAAGAGGGAAGAGAAGTTGATGAGGTAGTAGTTGTTAGAGCAGGATGCAAAGTGTTAACAGTCTCTTTTACAGCCAAACCTTGTATGGCTTTCCTTTGTTTGGTATTTGAAAAATGGGGACGTCCTTGACTAGTATTGTCCTCTCTAGGCCATTCAAAGATATGACCATTAGTAAAATCCCTATGATCTCGATTCAGTTTACCCATTTTTTGTAGTTTAAGCTTATTATCATGTGTTTAAGTTCACTTGTAACTGTTCAATCTGGCTTAAATACTGGTCCTGCAAATTACGTTACAGTTCTTCTTGTTTTTTTAGAAATAAAAGAGGAGATTTGTTCTTGATTGTGTTTCCTTTATAAACAGGAAGAGCTAATCACACTTTCATACGATCTGAAGAAGGCATCTGCTGAAAGTGCTTATCGTTTGGACAATTTCATCAGCTTTTTACACTCCAGTGAAGTATATGTTTTTGTCAGCCTTGCTTACCAAGCATCTATTAACTGTGGTTTAACAACTTGAAGCCTGAAGTTGTGGATGTTAATTACTAGGCTAATTATTTCAGTACTTCAGTGAAGTTTGCATTTTGTCAGCTTCACTTTTTAAGCTTTCAACAAATTGAGTTTTAACAGCCTGAAGTTTGAAGCTGTGGATGACAACTGCTTGGATATTCAACTATTTTCAGTTCATCATATTCTAGTGAAGTTTACATCCTGTCACCTTCACTTTTTAAGCAATAAATTGTGTCTTAACAGTCTGAAGCCTGAAGTTGTGGATGACACCTAAGGTCTTTTTTCTTTGTTCATTTGTCTACCCTTGGTGTCTTTAGTAGTGGTGAGGAGAATTTATTTCTTCCCGTGATTTTAATGTATGTAAAATTATTAAAAATGTGCAAGTTGATTTTAATATTTACAATCTTAGTCACCTGGTGATTGATGAGGAGTGGGCCGAACTCTTTTCTAAGGGCTAGAATATTGTACCAGCAAAAAGGGCCAACTTGGTTGAAACTATTGTATAGTTGAAACTGTTTACCAGGAAGCTAAATCTGGCCCTTCATTTTTCAGACAATGAAAACTTAGCAGTACAGAATTCCCATTTGACTAGACCTAGTACCTTGATACCCCCTTCCCATCCACTGGTCTACCTATTTGAAACTCTTTGTGAGAAATAAACCAGGGAACTGCGGTAGAAAAGTATTACTGAAGCCTCTAACTTGGATAACAGGGAGAAAAAACTGATTAATGACATCTTGATTAAGAGGGATGTCTGTATCATGAAACCGGACAAGGGTGGTGGGTTGGCTGTGATGGATGTTTCCGAATACAATAGTAAAATATTTGAATTGTTATTTATTGATACTAACACTGAAGTCTCATGCAATGAGATGAACATTGCTTACAGAAATATTGATCTCACCTTGTATGAATTACCACTGAATGGTCAGTTGGAACTGAGTGAACACGACTTTCTAGACAGTGTGGAAACAAGGATCCCAACTATTTTTGGGATCCTGAAGATTCATATGTCCATCAGCAACCCACCCCTGCATCTAATAGTAGATGCCAAGGCCTCCAAGACATTTGCTCTAGCAAAATTTGTTGATTGCAAGGTGAAGGGAGTACTTGATAGAAGAGGAACTATTATTAGGGTTCCTGGGATTTTCTCACCAAAATAAAACCTGAGATGTATGATGATGGACTCATAATGGTGACCATCGACATTAAAGATTTATTCTCAGTTATCCCACACCATGAGGGTTTGGAGTGGTTTTATGAATATCTGTGTTTTAACTCCAGTCTAACACATAACACCATCTTGACCATACGTACATGTATGGAGCTTGTGCTTGAAAATATTTTTTTTTGTTTTAAGGGCCAGCTTTTTAAACAAAGGCAAGGAATGGCGATGGGCACCTGTTGTGCCCCCATTTTTGCCAACATAGTGCTGGCACACTGGGAGGATTTATTCATCCTAAATTCAACTTATAAAGACTCTTGGGCACTATTTAGGTGCTACCTTGATGACCTGGTGATTTTCTGGAAGGGAAGTGAAGAGGAATTGGACAGGTTCTAAACTTACATTAATCAAACCACCTCCTTCCTTAAATTCAGCATGGCTAGAGACAATGATCAACTGAATTTTCTGGATGTAACAGTCAAAAAAGATTATGCAAACAAGGCTTTCACTTCTCATTTGTACAGGAAGCCAACATACTTAAACTCATTGCTGCACTTTGACAGCTGGCACCCAGTGCACCAAATAAAGCCCTAGTCAAGGGCCAGTATGTTAGGTTAGCTAGAATGGTGTCAGAACTGGATGACATTTTGAGTGAGTGTGTAAACTAAAAGATATGTTGACCGGAAGCGGTTATCCTGGCAAGTTTGTTCAGGACTTTGCGAATGAGGTGATTAGAAAAAGGGAAGCTATGACATTTTTTTTGCTTATTGTCCAATGAGAATGGTCCCATTGGAACATTCCAGATTGGGAGACAGGACCATTTCTCAATAGCTTTTATTGTTCCTTTTAGTTTTGACTTCTATGACATCAGGAACATTATATATAGACTATGGGAAATGTTTACTAGTGACAAAAAAGTTCACTCAGTAGTGGGAAACAAGCCCACTATAGTATACAAGAAGGAAGTTTGTCTACAGGGCCTATTAGAAAGAGACTCTAGTGCACCCACATTGGGTGGTTGCTACAAATGCGGGCGATGTAGTCAGTGTCCAGCTATGTTTCAAGGTGAGTCCATAAAAATCACTGGTTATGGAATGGTGAAACCTAGGAAGAAATACTTCTGCTACTCAAAGGGGTGGTGTATGTTGCAGTTTGTGATCTATGCAACAGTTTTTATGTTGGTAAGACCAAAAGAGCACTGAGGCAAAGGGTGTATCAACCTCTGTATGACATCAGGAACAAAAACACAAACAGTGCTTTGTACAAGCACATTTGTGCATGCCCCACACATACTTTTAAGTTTGGGGCCATAGATCACATTGACCTTGGAACAAGAGGGGGACCAATGGACGAATGGCTAGAAATTAAGGAATTGACATGGCAGATTAAAACTAATGCCTGCCAAGTACCAGGTCTCAATGATAGAATTTCCTTGAGTTCTGTTTTAAAATTAAAATCTATGTACTTTTTATAGGTTTATTAGTTGTATTTTTATTTTTACTATCTCCAAAGAACATCAAGTTTTAACAATTTTTATTAAGCTTTCTATAATGCTTGTTTTAGAGGAAATTATGTAATTACATTGACTAATGGGTAGTTGGGGTGGTGTATTTATGTTTGCAATGATCATGTGACTTTATTCTGATGAAGTCTGAAACTTGATGAAAAGCGCTTAAATAAACTAGGATTTTTGCTGGTAGTCTGTTCTGCACGCTTCAAACTCATAATAACAAAAACTTTACAAAAAAAAAATATGAACAACACTATCAGCTCCATTAAAGAAGACCATGAACTTAGGCTGACCTCTAGAGCACAGCCATTTTAAAATCCTTCTTTAGCGTGTTGGAAAACTAAAACAAATACCCTACATTGCTTAGAACTTCTTCAGAATTGGGCCAACTGTTCCGATCCAAATGCTATTGCTAATATATCTTTGAAGAAGTTTAGTGCCAACTTCAGCCTTGAGATTTCTATTCAAATGCCCAGAATATCTGAATGCCTTACTCACCAAAATATCTTTAAAGAGCATGTACTGAAAGTGCTAACCAGATGAAAAATACCTCCTCCATGGTGTCTGATAATATTTTTGGTTCCTTAATTAATAGTACTAAGCATGCCCTTGCAGATATACTCCTCAAACTGATTAACTTAATCCTTGATGAGTGGTGGAACTGGGAGATGTACATTCTTCCAAATGTGCATGGTTGGGATAAAGTTAACCATTATTTTCATTTCATTGATGACTTACTTTTTGTTTGGGAGGGATGGGAAGCTGATTTAAGTCATTTTGTGGAAACTGTTACATCTGTGGTGATATCTCACCATAACGGTGGCCTTACAACTAAAAAAAAAAAACAACAACCTTACAACTGACAGATCTATCAGCCTTGCAAACCTTATCTGTAATGCAAGGGAACATACTATAACTGACCTCATAAACTGTAAAATCAAGAATCTTGTTAGACTTGACCTCCAGCAGTTTGGTTTTGTGAAGGGAAGATTCTATCTTTATAATCTGCTAAATTTCTTTGAAATTGTTACAGAAACTGTAGATGGTAGCCATACAATGCATGCAATGTATCTTGACATGGCTAAGGCCTTTGCCACCATTCCCCATGCTGGCATTATACAAAAACTATAGACTTTAAAAAGAGACCCCTATGTGGTAAGATGGATAGCAAACTGGTTGAAAGACAGAACCCACACATTGGGAACTGTAGCTGCTTCATCAGGAGGTATGAAAGTGCTCAGTGGTGTCCCTCAGGGCTTGGTGCTGGGACCTCTCCTTTTCGGCATTTTCTTTTTAAATGAAGTAGAGTGCCAAGACCTCTGGCTAACAAGGTCTGCAGACAATTACAAACTGGAGGTTGTTGTCAAGTCCCCCTATGACACCCAAACCTTCCAGAATGAGCTTGGCCTAGTAGACTCTTGGCATACTACAAATAGAATCAAACTAAATACTAAAAGGTGTAGTGTCATCAACTTTGGTAGACAACTCCTCCTCTTATCATAGTGTCTAGACATCACACCACTACAAAATGAAAATGTAGTTAGGGACCTAGGTACTTAGGTTGATAGCTTCCTCTCTTTTGACTACCACGTAAACAATGTTTGCCAGAAAATCCTTTTATTTAGCCCAGATATATGTTAAGGAAATATCAGCAATGCCTAAAGAGATAATCGCTCTCTTATACTCAGCATTGACCAAGCCAATTATTAAATACAACTTCCACTTTCAGATATATCTCACTTAACATATTAAACAATTAGTAAGATTCTAAAGGTTTCTAACCAAAAAGATCACAGACTGCTAGTTCTAGTCCTTTATTCAGTTTCCTACTTTTGAGGGGAGATTTATATTACTTACCACTCCATTAGTGACCAGAATGTCCTGGACCACCTGTTTTTTCCCCAAGTGCAATATCTCCCCATACTGCAAGCAGGGCCCTAAATATTCACCAACAAATAAATAAAACACGATGGAGAGATAGGTTTATAACCCAGCACCACCAAAACCGCTGAAATAAACCTCCCCTTCACATTATGCATGGTGACTCACTATCTTCCTTTAAACATAAACTAGATGATTGGGTGGGTGTTCACAAATTTACTCCTGGATTGACCAGTATGGCCCTCATAGAAAAAGGAGGTGCTGCTTGAGGTAGGGTACTAACAAGGCTGAAATGGTCATGAGACTCAGTGGTCTATAAATATCTATGACTCCACATCATATTCTCTGTTAATGTACTTACTTTATATATTCTTTAGGAAAGAAAATGTAAGTGCTTTTCTGACTAAAGACAGGTTATACAGCCAATTATTGATTTTTTTAACCTAATGTTGACTTCCTGCTTCTGCCTTGAGGTTGGGTAACATGACCTGATTATTCGCATAACTCTGCATGAAGGAGAGGTAACTCAGCTGGACACTTGGGTCATGTAACATATGCTTTACTGTACTAGTTCTCATTACCATTTATTCCATTAAATGCAATTGATAAGCTTAGGTATGCTAATAACTATAGAATATTTAAAGAGCATTTAAATTCTTAAAGTTTTGAAGTGACAAACACTTTAAAAATCAGCAGCAAACAAACATTTATTTACTTCAGAAACAGTTTGCTAAACTTTCACTCCACATCTCAGGTATATTAATTAACATCTATGAATATTTAATTAAGTACTTATTGTTGTTATTAATCTTATACTTTTTGAATAAACTTAAGAATTTCATTTTTTATCATGTAGCATTTGTAAAGGAACACTGGAATCAGATACAAAATTTCCTCACCTGTGATATATGATTTAACCTTAAGTTAAATATTTTTTGTGCCGTAATACTTTTAGACATATTTTCCTTTTATCCATGACCTTACTTCAGTAGTCATAAAATCTGATTGTATTTTCTACGACTTTGGGAAGGGGGAGGGTGTTGACCATGCAGTTCTAATAATTAAATTGTGTCTATATTTAACATTGATTTAACTATAAGTGTTCTTGGAGATTCTCCTTTATTATGCCACAATTTAGATAAAGCTCTCCCCTGGAATCTCAAAAGCTTGCACGGAGTGCAAAATCACTGCAGAAGCTCAAGCAGGCAGTATGTCTGCAGTGAGATCCAGGAACAGCCTGCAAGGGCGTGCCTGAGCGCTCCTACACTAATCTTGCACGGACTAAGCCCTGGTATGCAAATCATCCCATTTGTAGGTGAAATCCATGCAAATGAGGTGATTTTGCAATCCAGGAAGCTTGCAACAGTCCGTGCAAGACTAGAGTTATCTGCAGAAATGTACTTGGTTAGCAACTGAGTACATTTCTGCAAAATCCAAAACGGAGCTGTGACAGCCCCAAATAAAGGATCCATCTCATGTACTAAGCATGCCAATGGCCATGTATAAGGCCATTGGCATTGCAAACAAAAAAAAATAAATACAAAACTCAACTTTTCTTTTTTTAGCCGATCTCAGCTGTTTAAAGCGTAGGGTAGCAGCGCGCAAATGAGATTGGGGGGAAAATAATAAAATAAACCTAAAATAAGCAGTCTAACTAAAATCACTATTCTGCCATGCAAGTCAATGGCAGGCAGAAGACAACCTGGCCAGTGAGTAGTGGTTGCTAAGGGGGGAGGCTCAGTGTAAGATATGTAACTATGCATTACCAGGCAATCCTATGCAAATGAGGGGAAGTATAGTGAATCCCAGTTTTCCCCAGCATGTGAGTCAGGTCCCAACAGTGTAAGAGTAGGAATAGCTTGGTGCAAGCCTAGAAGTTAGGTGACATCATGGGGGGGATGTCAGGCATACTGTAAGTGGATAGGAGCCCTGTGGCTCGGGTTTGCTACTAGCTTAGCACATCTAAGCTAGGGTGTGTGTCTAAACCTGCCTAGCATTCTTTCCAAAGTCTAAGCGGGTGTGCAAGCCACGCACCGGGTTTTACAGAAGCAAAAGGAAGTTAAACTAGGAAATAGCAACAGTGTGCACATTTGAGCACTCTGTGCGGTGTGCACATGGGCTTAAACAGGAAGGCAATGGGAAGGGAAAACAGCAGTAGGAAGGTAATCAAGGAGAACTAGCTTAGATGGCAGGTGAAATGTATCAATATAAGCCAATTACACAGGCTGCAGACCAGACCAGCCAAGAACACTACTATAAACTAAGCAAACACCTTCCCCTCTGTTTTTTCCCACACTCTATACCACCAGTGTAAACATGCAGGGAACTGCTAACACTTACAACAGTAAAATGATAGGGGCTGCAGTAGCTATCATACAACTTGCGAAGAGGCTGAGGGTGGTGAGGATGTGAATGCTGCCAACCAACCCACGTTGAGGAGATGGAGAAGAGTGTACAGACCCAGGGTAACCTACCGGGGCTACATGAGTTGGAGATAGTGGAGTGCTATAGGGTGACAGGGACCTCCTACACCAAACTGTTGAGCTGTGTCAGCCATGCCTGATGCACAGAACTAACAGAAGGGAACCCATCCCAGTGGATAACAAGGTGTATATAGGCCTAAGAATACTAGCTACAGCTTCCTTCCAAAGGCCAACTGGGGATATGATGGGGATTTCACAGGCACCAGCATCCAGGGTACTCCACCAGTTCCTGGATGCCATGTCAGCACATGTCGGTGAGCATGTATATTTCCCCAACACCTGTGAGGCGTTGGCCAGAAATATGCAACTGTTCCACCAAATAGCAGAATACCCTGAGGTAGTGGGTGCTATAGACTGCACATACATATGCATCAAAACACCACCTGGTGAGCGGGCTAGGATCTACATCAACCGCAAGGGCTTCCCTCCATCAACTGCCAGGTTGTATGCAATGCCCAAGGTATAATGAATGTGTGTGCTGGCTGACCTGGAAGCTATCATGATTCCCACATCTGGCATCTGATGCTACTGTACAAGAGATTTGCCAGTGGGGACATCCCTCATGGTCACCTAGTGGGGGATGCTGGATATGCACTGGAGCCGTGGCTGATGATACCCATCAGAAATGCACACACACCTGAACAAGAACTCCATAATGAGGCACATGCACAGGCCAGAATTATAGTAGAGCATGTGTTTGGCATGCTCAAATCATGGTTCCGGTGCCTGGACATATCCGGTGGAGCCTTGCAGTACTCACCAGCTACATGTACCCAAATTGTCCTTGTATGTGCCATGCTACACAATATGATCCTGTGGAGACAGCTGCAGCAGGAACAGCATGGGGCAGGGCCACACTGCCCCCCACCATTGCCAAGGCCTGCACAGGCACAGAGTGACTCGGAGGAGGAACAACCTGAGTGTGCCCCAGTAGGCAGAAGGAGGCATGCCCAGTATGCCCTGGCCTTAGCAAAGAGGCAACACATAGCACATACACTGACACAGGAGGGACACAGGGAATAACACCTCTCTCCGACTTTCACATACAGTAAAAGGGATGCGAAACATTACACTACCTGTGCCTAACCATGTGTAGGGAGGGTACTATGTGCATCCGACATATGCAGCCCTGCAGCACCACCCTCAATACTGGGACACCCACAAGGTAAGTGACTCACACACGCCAGTCAGTGGGGGGTCACATACCCAACAACAGTCACAGCCAGCAAGACAGGTGTAGACAAACACAAACAAAGGCTGTACCATGGCCTCTGAATGAGGACTATGGGTAGCCCCCCCAGGCCTACATAGACAGACTACAGCAGGTCAGGCAGTGGGATGTCAGTTCTGAAGGGTAGGAAGTCAGAAACTAATATGTAGATAATTAAAAGTTAAGATCTGTAGCACACTGGTATGCCTCTAGTCAACACGATAGGTAAGACTACAGACTGAAATGGAGTACCTGACATACCAGTATAGTCCTAGCAAATGTGTACAAGTTTTACGTGTGCCCCCCCATCCAACATAGAAATGTAGTCACAGTCAGGTGTGCCCTGCCTCCAATCCTGTGTAGAAACGTAGAAATAGTCAGGTGTACCCCCCCATCCTATGTAGAAATATAGTAACAGTCAGGTGTGCTCCCCCCACAATCCTGTGTAGAAATGTAGAAATAGTCAGGTGTGCCCCCCCATCCTATGCAGAAATGTAGTAACAGTCCATGCCAAATGATCGACGGATACCCTGCTGAGACAGCATGCTACCTGTAGGTGTACAACACAAAGGTCAGCACTGCAGTACAAACTACCTGGACTCGATCCACACATTCAGTACAGACAACCATACTGGGCATGCCCACACACTTAAAGTAACGAAGGCAATGTCAGTGAACAACATACTGAAAGGTCATACTGGGCATGCTCACACACTTAAACACATGAAGGCCATGTCCGAAAACACCAGTGGACAAGACATATCTGGCGGCCGCAGATGTTAGTGCAGACACTCCTCAGTATGCACCACACATGCTTTGCACACACAGTGGATAGGAATACAGGGATATATGTAAGGACAACACACTATAATAAGCCAAAGGTAGGCATACATAGATGTGTGGAAAAGGATGGCTGTGACAAGGAGCCATCCAGGGCTCTCCCATCCAGCACACAGCCAAAGGGCCACAACCATATGAGAGTCTGATGTCACACACTGCAGATACTAGCCACCGATATCCGTCAGAATTACAGAGTATGTGGTGCATGTGACAGCTGTGCAACATGACTGTTCAAGGAAGTAGTCTTCTAGCAGCTGTATACATGTACCTGCGGAATATGACCCAGGTTGTGGCCTCATGTGGTGTGTCAACCCCTAGATGAATGGGTTATGGCCCATGCACACACACTGCCCTCCCTATAGCCCCACTATAACAAGCCTGCTGAGGTCATCTACTGTGAAATGCACCTTTGGGAGAGCTACATCCCAGTAATATCCGTGGCATGTCCCATAACTACGTACTGCTGTAGTGTGATGAACTAGTTAGGTAAGAGTTTTGACCCCAGCCTTGGCAACTGTGTGTGTGCATGTGTGCCTGTCTGTGTAGAGAGCAATGCTTTTTAGGGTGGTCACACTCCCTACAATTGAAATGCTCTAGTTTGGTCAGTAAGGCTGCTGATGTCATCCACCTAGAAATACATCCCTGGAAAAATTGTATACTAGTAATCTCCATGGCGCGTCCCATAACTGTGTACATTGTAGTGTGATAACATAGTTAGGTAGGAGTTCAGTTCTCAGACATGGCAACTGTGCGTGCCTATCTGTCTGTTTAGAGAGCAATGCTTTTTAGGGTAGTCACACTCCCTACAATTCAAATGCTCATCTTTGGAAAGGCTGCTGATGTCATCCACCTAGAAATACACCTCTGGGTAGCTGCAGCTCAGTATTCTCCGTAGAACATCCTGTAACTGCAACCTGCTGTAGTGTAATAAATTTGTTAGATAGCTGTTCTAGTCGCAAACATGGCAGGTGTGTGTGTGTGTGTCTGTCTGTGTAGACAGCAATGCTTTTTAGGGTAGTCACACTTCCTACAATTCAAATGGTCATCTTTGGCAAGGCTGTTGATGTCATCCACCTAGAAATACACCTCTGGGAAGCTATAGCCCAGTAATCCCCATAGCGCATCCTATATCTGTGTACTGCTGTAGAGTGATACATTAGGTAGGTAGCTGTTCTAATCCCAAACATGGCAAGTGTTTGTGTGTGTGTCTGTCTGTGTAAAGAGCAATGCTTTTTAGGGTAGTCACACTCCGTACAATTCAAATGCTCATCCTTGGCAAGGCTGCTGATGTCATCCACCTAGAAATACACCTCTGGGAAGCCATAGCCTAGTAGTCTCCTTAGCGCATCCTGTAACTATGTACTGCTGTAGTATGATAGATTAGGTAGGTAGCTGGTCTACTCCCAGACATGGCAAGTTTGTGCATGTGCCTGTCTGTGTAGAGAATAATACTTTTTAGGGTAGTGACACTCCATACAATTTGTATACTCTACTTTTGCAAGGCTGCTGATGTCATCCACCTAGAAATACACCTCTGGGAAAGATGTAGTCCAGTAATCTCCATAGTGCATGCCATAATTGCATACCACTGTAGTGTGATATAAACCGCTGTTAGGGTTTCTATACTCACACATGTTGTTTGTGGATATTTTGTGTGTGCTTCAATGTCTGTGTAGGGAGCAATGCATTTTAGGCTAGTCACACTCAGTACATGTCTAATGGCCTACTTTGGCAGTCCTGCTGATGTCATCCAATGTGAAATACACCTTTGGGGAAGGAGTACTCTAGTAATCTCTGTGGCATGTATTATAACTGTGTAATGTAATAAACTAGTTAGGTAGGGGATCAACTCCCAGTCATGATAGGTGTGTGTGTGTGTGTTTGTAACTTGTATCATGTGTGGAGGTAGGAGTGTGTGACACCTGGGCTCAATGTGGGGTGGGTTTTGCAAATATCTTTTATGGTGGCCCTATATCACAATGTCTACTGTAAAGGGATAACAGATGTGAAATAGCCGAGAGGCTGGGGTGCAAATCCATGCCCATACATGTGACATCACGGCCAGGCAATCACAGTTAGCAACCCCAGTATTACCCAGAGCACAATCTCAACCCATGTCACATACACACACACACACACACACACACACACACACACACACACACACACACACACACACACACACACACACATGCTGAGGCAACAGCCAATATGTGTGTAGTACACTGCATATTGGTGACTGATAGTAACTATGGAGTGATTGCAGTGGCTGACAGAGGGCATGGCACCCTGTCCAGCTGTATAATAGCCACATACATGCAGGCAGTGAACCTTCCCCATGTTCCCCACTGGATGCTTGCAACACCTGTGGTGCCATCACATGTGGCCCACAAAGGACATATCATGCCTGAAAACATGCCCTGTATAGACAAATGCCATGGATGCCAGGGACTGCCATTAGAATGCTATCAATGTAGCTGCAGGGTTAACCTGCTGTCCATTACCAGTTCCTGCCACAGGTGGCCAAGACTGTCATATCTGATGATAATCTGTGAACATAACATGGGCCTGACACCCCATGTACAGTTCCATATGTCACTGTACATGCATGTGGGAGGTGTGCACATCCCAGACACCATCCATGTCATGAACTAGGAAACATATACATGGCAAGCGATGCACAGCATTGGCCACATGCAACAGCCACCCAGGTGACTGGATGGTGGATACAATACCCACCTGTGTGGGCAAATGCAGAAACCACAGGCCTGAGCCACAATGCAGACCATTGTCATATGGCCTGATGCCAAGGTATACCCATCACCTAGCCTTGTATAGCCATCTGGTACAGTCAACCACTACATACCCATGCAGAAATGCACCCATGCATGTCAGTACTGGCACCCTGTGTGTTTGTGTGTGTGTTGTATGATGCGTATTATCACATCCGCACTCAATACAATCCCCAGTGGCATGCTGAAGCATGCTGTCTGATGTCAGACACCTCCCCATACCCTTTGCCCATATACCCTCCATATGATCCATGTGGTGCATGTGACACCTGCACAGTAATGTGTTGTGGTAATCTCACTAGTGATGAGCCATATCCCTGGCCCTGCCAAGTGTGTCAGTGTATGTGCTTCCCTGTGAGAGTTGTGGCTGTGTTGACACTGGCACCTGTTCATGTGGACAGACACATGTACATCACCTACCGTATAGCTACCATATCCCTGTTGCAGATGTCACTCACCATCATGTATATGTTCTGCACTCTCCACAACAGGTAACCTATGTGGCACATCCAATAACTGCATAGGACTGTGATAGCACTACATAGTCATCAGGGTTTGATACACTGTGCTGGTAGGTGTGTGACATAAACATGTTTAGGTTTTACTCACCCACCCCTCCCTGACTTGTTGATGCCTCTGTCTCCCTCTCTCACTCCCTCACTAGTGGATGTGGAGACCTATACCTGCTTTTCTTAGGCAGCAGCATGTGTATTTTAGGTAATGCTCATGATCAGCTGATGGTCTCTGCACGAATTGCAACCCTCCCCTAGCTGATTGCATGTGGAACAGCTGTGGCAACATTCGCATAGTCAATTGCATGGAAACACACTCCAATATCTAGGAACATCATGTTTGCGTTGGTTCTTTTCATTCACTGTGAGCAGGAACTCATTCTGTTGTTTGGCAAACAGCATCTCAGATGGAGTGGGGATTTACCCCTGACAACATACACTGTGGAAACAGGCCAACACACAGGAGGGGGATGTGCCTGACCTGAGTACAGACTGTAAGTGCTGCTAAGCTGTATTCAGAGTAGTGTTGGTTTAACAGGGTGTGTGGGGATATGGCTGTCTTACATGCAATAATACCTGCCATGTCAGTTGCCTGTTTATGAGGACTCCCCATCTGTAGGGTCATCTGCAGACTGGGCAGTGTGTGGTGCCTTTGGTATCATGTGTTACCCACAGAACATGTATCTGTGAACTGCAGAAGGTAGTGTGAGGATTGCAGTCTGTAGATGGTGAAAGCCATGACAGTTACTGACTTCATATCCCTCATAGGACATATGTTGCAACAAACCCTGTTACAACAGTAAATGTATGATGCTATCACAGCAACGTGTCAATGTTGGCCCTGTGTATGTGCTTTCAGCCACAACTCAGTCAACCTTTGTACATATGTCATGCATTAAGAGGTGCATATGTGCTGTACACCATAATTGGTGTCATCATATCTGATAACAAGCCAGTGAGATATCAGACTGCTACACATGTTATGTACAGTAGGGGTAATATTTGATGACATAACCCAGACGTACTGTGGTTGTTTGTACAGTACTGAGGTCTGTGTACTTATGGTGAATGTTGACAGTGTGTGTATTGTTAATATGTACCTTGGCCTGTGTACAGACTGTGGTAGCTGTCATCGTCCTAGGTCCCGCCCTATCTGAAATTACATGCTGCTCCACTGTATGTTACTGTCTTGGCTTACATGTTTGTAGGGCCATACACACACTCGTCCTATACCACAGTCAGCCATCAGACCAAGCTGTGTAGTGGCCCAGTATATGTAGGGTTAGTGTGTTAGTGGCACATATGAGGATGGTGTTGAACAGATAGTCCATATACTGTAATATTATGCTAGCTTGCCATATGTGGCTGCGGGTGTGTTCTCATTGGTTGTGGTTATGCACTTTTACACAGGTGTATATTACCCTGTGTTGTGACATGCCTGTATAGCCTGCTATATATGCAGGTACATGTGCATTCCCACATAGGAGATGTAGGCCAGTGTTGAGCCAGTCTGCCTGTAGCCTGCACAGTGCATTGTTACATGCCTAGCAGCTTAGTGTACTTAGCCAGTGAGATGTCATGTGCAGATACTTGCCAGATGTACTGCTGCCGGTCTTCTCTTAACCATCATGTATGTCAGACAGAGCAGTGGGATGCTGTACAGATGTATGTCAATATCTTGTGGGTAGTATGTGGCCATGGCACATATACCAGATGTTATTACATGTCAGGCCAGACAGGGGTGTGTAAATGCATACCCTACAGTGGCATATGTATACCAGTTGTTATGTGTTATACCCATCTACATAGCTGTTAACATCCATATTGTCAGGCATGGTACACATGTTTTGCACTAAGGGGTTCTGTGTATACCTCTGGACTGTACAGAGTGTGTCAGAATGTCCACACATATTGGCCAATATCTCTGCTGCAGTCAACAGGGGCAGTACGTGCTAGCAGCGGTACTTTACTATGATGCCCTTAGGAAGTATGTCAGTAGCCAATGGCACACACGTGGAAAGCAGATGTGACCTCCCACACACACCATGTCTGTGAAGACAATCCTAATTACAGTATCAGTAGTATATAGAACTGTAATAGTACAGAAATAAAGGTTTTCCATTTCTGCAAACCTGTGTGTGGTGTTTTTTCCTATGACCTCTCTGTTGGTATATGTTGCAGGCAATGATTGCCATTTGTATGGGTGGCCCATACAGTGTCCAGTTGTTCAGGTGTGAACTGTAGGCATAGTGGCTGTTCCATATTTTGTGCACCTTCTACATATGTATCTTACTGTACATATCTCTGCGTGTGTATGTGTAGTCACATGTATTTATATATATATATGTAAATATGTATATGTGTCTGTGTCTGTGTATATGTATCCTGGGGATGTTGATAGCTTCCACATTTTACATTTCCTATGGGAGCCAGACTGTACTGCATGATATGTTACCAATACCAGCGTGACATCATAAAGGTGGGATGTAGTACTGTTAACATCTTGTGCCCATGTCATGTCAGGTCCTGGCTATGGGATCTGCAACATTTGGTAGTATATTGCAGGGTGGACGTGTTTGGCTGTGGGGGGTATGTCTATTCCTACAAAACGTATATTGTTTGGAGCCTCTCAACCCCATTAACAGTGCATGTGGACATAACTGTTTTTGTTAATCTATCATTGCTATCTACAGATGTATGGCCACATATACCTATATAGATATATATACATCTTCTTACATATATATGACTATGTCCGTATATACCTACATAGATATATATCTGCATACATATATGTACCTTTCTATGTATATGTAGACATATAGGTGTAGACATATATATGTGTTGATGTAGGCATTTGCATGTATATATGTTCATATATATTTATATATATATGTATATATTTCTAAATATATATATATATATATATATATATATATATATATATATATATACATATATAGATATGTTGTATCTGTTTAGATATTCATATATTTACACACACAAACATACATCTAGATGTTGGTATACATTCTCTGTACTGTTGCATGACTGGGCTGGATGATATGTTTCTGAAAACATCAGATTTATGTATATCTGTCATGGCCTGAGTGGTAAATCACTTTGTCTATGGTGTGCAGGGTCCTGGCTTCGAGCCTTGCAGAGGCTGTTTATTTTGTTGCTGAGCAGAACACGGGCTGTTGGATACAGAGTGATTATGGCACTTTAAAGCAGTTGTAAGCAGGTTTGCATGGAGGCAAGCACTGCTAATTTCCAGTTACAGTGTCTTACACTCAGTTAGCTTCTAAATTGCTTAACCTGTGTAGGCAGTGCTTACTCCCACACAGACCCACTTACAACTGCTCAAAAGTGCCTTAATCACTCTGTATCCAACGGCCCTTGTTCTGCCCAACAACAAAATACACAGCCTCAGCAAGACTTGAACCCAGGAGCCTGCACACCATAACCAATGTGATTTGCCACCAGCACATAGCTGATACACATAGCCATGATGTTTCCACAAACACATCATCCAGCACAATCATTCAACAGTACCAGAAATATATATATATATATATATATATATATATATATATATATATATATATATATATATATAAAACTAAATAGATATATACCTCTCTCTCTCCATGCATACATCTATACATATATGATTATATATATATATATATATATATATATATGTGTGTGTGTGTGTGTGTGTGTGTGTGTGTGTGTGTGTGTGTGTGTGTATATATATATATATATATATATATATATATATATATATATATATATGTAAAACAGATATATGTCTATAGATATAATAGAGAACATAACAAAGACATATATGAACACAGGTACGATTAATGGGGGTGAGGGGGCTCAAGCAACATAAGTCTTACATGTATTGATACCCCCCCACCCAGAAAAAAACAGGTCTGCCCTACAATACAATACCAACTGTTGCAAATGTCATAACCAGGACCTGACACTACATGGCCACAAGATTTTAACAGTAAGCCATCCCACCTGTATTATGTCTGGCTGGTATTGATAACATATCATGTAGTACAGCCTGGCTACCATAGTGAATGTACAATGTGTAAGCAATAAGCAGTCCTAAGATACATATACACAGACAAATGTATGCAGGATACTTATATATAGATATAGATAGACATGTAACTACACATACACACAGAGGTATGTCTAGGAAGGCACATAATAAGATGGTGCACACCATACTGAACAACCAGTATCCCTACAGTTGCAACCTCATCTGATGGACAGTGTATGAGTCACCCATATCAAAGACAATTGTTGCCTGAAACATATACCCACAGAGAAGTCAAAGGATCTAACACAACACACAGGTTTGCATACATAAGAAAGGTTTATTTGTGCAGTATTACTGTTGTATATGCCATGTCATATAGCTGACTGTGGTTTTAAATACATACAGAGTAATGCAACTCTCAAACAGATAATTTATTACAGTAATCCAAAAACATTACATCTGTTGGTGTCCACACCAAGGCCTTCAAGTAGTGCAACAGGAAAGACAGACTGGGCCACAGGATAACAAGCAATCAACAGTATGTAATGCAGATGTATAGCCCAGTGGCCTCTACAAATACTCTGTATGCATTCCCTAGGGGGAAAGACCTAGTTTGACACAATGTGCAGTATCTGTTACATAACAATGCATAACTGAAAACATCACAATCACACTGATGGCAGTAAGCAGTAGGCCAGCAATGTTCACAAGGTGAAATGTATGGTAATGTACATCCGTATACTTTAAGGCAGCTTACTACTGGTATTCCTCATATGTTGTAACACCCTAGGATACTCATGGTGCATACCCCCCCATACACTGACTTCCAGGGGCATATAACACTGTTACGTACACTGACCTCTATACTGCAGTGGTGCACACATGTGCTGTACAGATGAAGCCCACATATATATATAGTGCATATGTTTTGTACACCGTTATTTATTGGCATACCTGATAACAAGCCAGTCAGATAACAGACTGCTGGACATGTTGTGTGTTGTAGGGGTTGTTTCTGAGGACATTACTTGGACATTCTGTGTTTGTGTGTACAGTACTGTGGTCTGTGTATGTAGGGCAGGGGTCTGCAACCTTCACTATCCAAAGAGTCATTCCTGACCCCTCACCCACCAAACTAAATTCATTGGGAGGCACAGCAGCTATCTGATTCCTAAAATGAAGATAGTAGAACATATATGGTTTCATATAAAGTTATACTAAATATAAAATAACTAAGTGCATAAGAACAATACCTAACATATGTCCATAATTGTGTTCCTGTGTTGGGATTGCTTGATCTGTGTGTGTGTGTGTGTGTGTGTGTGTGTGTGTGTGTGTGTGTGTGTGTGTGTGTGTGTGTTGTGCAGTAGAGTGTCCATTAATCCTCAGAGGTACAGAGAGCCACTGGAAGAGACATGTGGCTCTAGAGCCGCAGCTTTCAGACTCCTGAGTTAGGATGATTGACGACAGTATGTGTATTGCACTTACAAACCTTGGGCTCTGTACAGACTGTGGTAGATGCCATTGTTCACGGTCCTGTTCTATCTGATGTTACATGCTGCTCCAGTATACAGTACCTTATTGGCTTACATGTCTGTAGGGCCAGAAATACACGTGTCCCATACCACAGATAACCATCGGACCACACTGTGCCATGACCAGTGTATGTAGGGTTAGTGTGTGAGTGGCACATATGAGAATGGTGTTTATCAGACAGTCATTTTAGTGTCATATTTAGCTTGTGTATCATATGGGGTTGTGGCTGCATTGACACTGGATGTGGGTATGCATTTTCTCACAGGTGTCTGCTATGCTGTGCTGTGACCTGCGTGTCGATCCCACTATAATCGCAGGTACATGTGTATTCCCCCATATAATATGTAGTCCAGTGTTGTGGTAGTCTGCCTGTAGTTTGCTCAGTGCTTTGTGGCATGCCTAGCAGCCTACTGTAATTACCCAGTGTGTTATGTCCAGTTATTTGCAAGACATACTGTTGCCAGGTCAGCATAACTGTTGTGTATTTCTGACAAAGCAGTGGTATGCTGTACAGACATATGTCACTATCTACTGGGTAGTATGTGGCCATGTGAACTCAGCACCACCAGATATTATGTGTCAGGACAGACTGACATGTGTACGTGCATACGCTGTGTGGGCATATGTACTCCAATATTGTCGTGATATACCCATGTACATGGCTAGTAACAGCCACATTGGGGAGGCGTGGTCCACATGTCTTGCATAAAGGGGACATGTGTACACTTCTGGACTGATCACAGAGTGCCAGACTGTCCACATATATTGGTCATATCCCTGCTGTAGTCCACAGGATCATTACTGTGCTAGCAGTGGTACTGTACTATGATTCCCTTAGGATGTGTGTCTGTAGCCAACGGTGCACATGTCTACAGCAGATGTGACCTCCCACATCCAACATTTTCTGTTAAGACACCCCTATGACAGTAGCAACAGTCTACATATATACCTGCAATACATCCATGACATCCCCTTGCACTAAGGGGTTGGGACTATTGGTGCTGAGGTAGGACTCTACTCCATGTTCTGGACATATGGTAAACATATATGTGTACACATATACCCACATATCTATATAGATATATACACATATACATATCCACATACACAATATGGACATATACATATCCACATACATATATGGAGATATATATGTATACACACACACACACACACACATATATATATATATATATATATATATATATATATATATATATATATATACATATATACATATAAACACTCACATATATACATATACACAGCAATTACTTCAACAAGTGGCTAAGCTTCTGATGTAATTCAAAAGGGATCCAGTATCTGTCTGTCTTGGATGACATGATTGACAAACCACGATGCTTTTCCAGAGATGGTCTGCACCTGTTGCCCATGAGATTCAGGTTACTGGCTACAGCTCTTGGCATCCCCATAGTGCCTTATCTAGGCTAGGTTCAAAGGACAAAACCACCACTGTAACAGATGCATGCATGCAAAACTGAAGGTAATGCTACTCAATGCTAGAAGTCTAAACCTAAAAAGGCACTCTGTTGAGGCACACCTACAAATGGGGAACATCAATATCTGTGCAGTAAATGGGACCTGGTTCAATGCTCCAGAGAGCACAGCTGTAATACCAGGCTACAAAGTTTATCACATATTTCGGGCAACAAACCAAGACCACAACACTACAGGCAGAGGAGTGTCCATATTCACCTAGGTTATTCACACCTCCAGCCTAGTTCCCAACACAATGCATCTGAGAATCTCCAGGTGCAACTAACACTAGGTAAGACTGCAATCCAAATTGTAGCTTGCTACAGATCCCCCACCATGCCTCAAGATTCTCAGTACACCTTTATAAACATACTGGACAATATTAAGGTACAACCAAGCACCATAATATTGGGTGATTTCAACTACCCTGTCATTCACTGGGAGACCTACTCGGGTTCCAACACCTTTTACCAACGGTTCCTGGAATTCATATATTCTAACCCTCTGGATCAACTAATCCATTGTCCAACCAGGGGCTCCAATATCTTAGACCTGGTCATTACCAACATGGGAGAAAGATGCTCCACACCAGTGGTCACCCCCTCACTGGTCAGGTTTGACCATAAGGTAATCACCGTTGACATCCACATCCCACCCCCACCCGCCAGTAAGGAAACCTCCATAAAACCCCTCTCCAAAGCCATCATGCTACTCAAGTTATAAGTGACAAACTTCATGACACCCATGGAGATGGGAGCTGAAAGTGCAACTGGTGAATCCTACACTAAGGCACTGTATGAGCACATTCACTCATGCATGAATTGTGACATCCCACATAGAACCAAGAGGCTGTCCTCCAAAAAAGGAAGCCAATCTGGTGCTCCACTGCCATAAACAAACTATGCAACAGAAGGAAGAAAATGTTAAAGAAAAAAGGAAAATCCCAAAATGCAAACTGCTCCCTTACCAGCCTCAGTAAGAAGCTGAGATCCCTCAAAATTCTCCAAATCTTGTTATGTAAATATAATTGCCCGAGATTCCATAGACAACCACAAAGCATTCTATAGTTATGTCAAGAATCTAAATGGCAATGCTGAGAATGCTCTGAGCTACAACAGAATGGCATTAAATATACCAATTCCAAGGAGTTTTCCAATATTCAGGCAGATCGATTTAGTGCCACATGCACCCTCCTCTCACCCCCTAAAGGGCCCATCTCAGTACCAAAAGATTGCCAAATTCCAGTAATCATGGCCACACAGGTAGAAACTGCACTCTTCACAGCTAGGAATGCAGCATCCATGGGACCAGATGACATCCCGGGCTGTGTATTATATGAACTACAAAATAAACTTGCACCCCACCTAAGTGTCATGTTTAATCATAGCCTCACCTCAGGCTTTGATCCCACTGAGTGGTGCACAGCTACAGTTATCACACTCCACAAGGGCGGATCCACCTTGGATCCCGGGAACTACTGTCCCATCAGTCTGACGAGCCTGATCTGCAAGGGCATGGAATGCATTATCATGGAACTCAGAAACAAAGACATTGGCAACCATCAAACACTGGACCCCACCCAGGTTGAGCTCATGATGGGACGATTTTGTCTCCTGAACCTGATTGACTACTTAGAATCAGTCTCCAGAGCTGTGGAAGAGGGTAAGGCAGTCCACACTGCCTATTTGGACTTGGCCAAGGCCTTCAACACCATCCCCCACTCTTGAGACATAGTTAAACTTACGATGCTGGCCATAAACTCCTGTGTCACTCAATGGGTTGCCAACTGACTTACTGATGGAAGCCAGACTGTAAAAGTAGCCAACTCCAGTCCCAGCTCCAGAAAAGTGACAAGTGGAGTACCTCAGGGTTCAGTCCTGGGACCTCTCTTGTTTGGCATCTACTTCACTGAAGTACACGCCAACACTACGGAACTCTGGCTAACAAAGTTCACAGATGACTGCAAACTGGGAGCCATTATTGCATCCCCAAATTATGTGGATATTCTACAACAGGGCCTTACAGAAACAGATGCTTGGTGCCATAGCCATGGGCTCAAGCTAAATGCCAAGTAATGTATAGTTATCCCATTTGGAAATACCACGTACTCATGATTTACCACATAGGTGGCAGTACACTAAACACCGAAAGTGTGATGACAGACATAGGGACACAGGTGGACAGTGGTCTCACCTTCATTAACCACATTGTCACAGCAGTAAGGAAATCCTTCTATGTGGCACACCTCATCACTGAGGGCTTTTCATCCAGAAAAAAGGAGGTAATTGTCCCACTGTACTCATCCCTCATTACACCCAGTATAGAGTATAATTGCCCCATTTGGTATGTACCTCACAAGACATCTGTGACAGCTGGGAAGGCCGTGGAAATAACTCACTATAAGAATCACAGGCCTAAAGCAGATTCCCTATGCTGACCATATAGAAAACCTCCAGCTATACTCTGTGGCATATTGTCTACTCAGAAGCTATCTCTGCTTAACATGCAAGGCTATGTCAAACCCTGAGAAATGACATCTGTAATAAGTGTATGTAATGCCATGTGCAGTACATGCGTCTATGTGCTGTCATTACAGTAGCAAAGGGATTTGAGTGTCATGTCTGGGACACACAAGTAAATGAGACCTGCACAGCACTGTTATCCATGTGAATGTGTTACATGCAGGGGTAGCAACCCAGGGTACGTACTGCCACACTGGCATGTAGTGTAACATGGCATTACTACTCTTGACAGTGCTGTCCCAGGCAAGGGTAGAGTGCTAACATTACTACTAACAACTAGCACACCTGCGGGCATAGCCGCACTCTGAGGCCTCACTGTTGTGTTCCTGGTGTGTGGGCTGTGTCACCGTATATATCCCCTACTGGATAATAATCAGACATGTGGAATGTAACTGTAGAGTGCTGTCTATTCAGCACAGGTTAGTGAGGGCTTACAGCATGTAGTAATGACATAAGTATTGTTGTCAAACATCCCTCTGTCAATGCATTCATCCTACTGCATAGTTACTCACCAAACTGATGTCTGTCAGTCCCTCTACAGATGTGCAGGTGGCAGGTATCCAGCTGTGATACTTACACACAACCTATGCTTGATTGATACTGACATGTCTGGCCAGCTGTGTACTACCTGTCACATATAGAAGACAATACCCTGTATGGGCCACATGCCATGGGAACCTACACTACACTACCACAGTCAACAGAACATGCTTGGGTACAGGTCTCCATCATAGACACTAACCCTGTGTTGTAATACATGTTGCATGCATGTCAACTGGATCACCTCAGTGGCCATGTGCAGAAGGCACCCAGAGGATTGGTTGATGTATGTTACTCTCATCCTGATGGTCACTAACATGATGTCCATCAATAGATTGCCTGCTGGCACATGGCAGGTGGCATGATACCAATGTACATACACCCCCTACACAACCCCCTACACAACCAATCTCTCCATGGACAATAGCCAGGTACACAGCTATGACCACCTGCAGCAATGCACCACAGTACTGACACATGTATGTGTGCATTACTGAGGATAGCAGTGTTTGTATGTTAGTACACCTGTAGTTGGAAATTCCATGATGGCCTTCACAACCACCTCAACATCCATTGCCATTGCCATAGTCAGATGTGGCCGCTGCTATATTGGACATGACATGTAGCCTGTTACACTCCTCTCACTAATGGCTACATGTGCCTTGCAGTACCAGCACAAAAGTGTTGTACAAATAGGTGATAGGCATGGGAAACCCACTGAGGTCAGCCAAGTGTGTATATGTGTGCATGTCTGCATATCTGTAGGGTACACCATTCTGAGGCCACATACTCCTATTACACTATGCATTGCCATACAGTAGTACAGATAGTGATGTCACTGCCCATAGGTGAGGCATGGCAATGCAACACTCCACTATGCCTGTGGCATGTGCATTAGATGCATATCCCTGTAGTACCTCTGTTGTGATATACAATGGGTTGTATTACCATCGCAGGCAATGTGTGATAGTGGTTATGTCAGGGTGTCATAATGGGTTCCAGTGCATACAATATCCACTGAGGGATGTGGGTGCTGTGTACACTGTCATTACACCATGACACCATGGTACACCTGGTATATGTCTCACATAGCACTTTCTGGTGACCACTGTCACCATCAACCATACAGGTAACTGATACCACAATTCAGCCCAGTTACGCATGTGCTCTGTGCAGCCTACCTGTAATACATTAGACACATGGACTAGTTAGTTAGCACCAATAAGCCCAGTTCTCTAAGATGTGTGTCTGTCTATGTGTCTGTCAATGTGTATATGATGGTATGATACACTATGTATTGTCCATAAACAACCGTTACATCCCCCATTACCATATTGTACATGTCTGTGGATGTTCTGCATGTAACATGTAACCTGGTACACACCTCACCCTAAATGTTGTGTGGTGTGTGCAATGAAAGCCACACAGTTCAGTAGCATTACATACCTAGGTAGGGGTCTAGTCACAGTGTTGCCAAGTAAGGATGTGCGTGCATGTGGATGGGTTGACATAAGGTTGTAGATTATACATGTCCCAGCGGGTTACTTGTCAATGTGGCACAGACAATAACTATTATAATAACCTGTGACACGTGTGCAACTGTACACCAGATATGTCACAGCCATGGTGTCACTACAGTGCCATAACCCTTGTGGAATATGACTGCAGACCATCCTTCTGCAGACACAGTACACCTACAACACAAATGGATAACATTATGGAGATCACAATCAATCAGTGTTACTAACAGCTGAAATGCATCATAGCTGGATGGCTACACTGCCTAACATGTATTCATTACACATTACCCCTGACAACATCTTACACTGCAGTACATTGCTGCACTCTATTACAGTCACTGTGTGCATCAGAACCATATTAGCCTGTCCCTGCATTGATGTTATGGATGACAGGGTTGTGGCACAGGTATTATCATATGCACAGGGTGTGTTGCTTGTTTGCCAAAGGCTGAGGGTGGTCCATATATTTGACACCATGTGTGTGGGTGAGGGGTTTAATTCTTTGATCGGGGCGTGGTGATGTGGTGTGTGTTAGTATGGAGTTGCCCTAGGTATGTTTGCATAGTGTGTAGGTATGCATGCACACAGTTCTGCCATGTAGCTGCCCTATACAGGTGTCTTTGGACAGTGGCAGAACATACCTGGCAGGGTGTGCAGTTCACCGCTTCCAGCCAGGACACACTGACTGTGCCTGCTAGGGGTTCCATGGGCACTTGGAGGTACAGACCTTGATGTGCTACTCTCCCCTGATGATGATAGATGTCCACTGTAGCCATGTCCCACCTGGGACTGGCCAGAGCCACGTGCACGAGGCCTGCTGTGGTGTGGTGTGGACAGCACCCCCAGTGATGTGCTGGGGCTGGTACTGCCACTACAGGAGTGGCTTGGCATCCTAGCATGTCCATGTGCTGGTATTTCTGGCCTACATCCACGCGGCCATCGCACCACTCCCACCAAGTTTTCAAGCATGAGCATGCCACGGTCGAGGAGGCCCACCATCTCACCCCACCATCTATCTATGATCCCATTCTGTTCATGGAGGGCAGCAGCAGGTTCACAGATGTCACTTAAAAATGAGAAAGCAGCCCTCTGCAGCCTCAGGTCCTGTCTGGTGTGCATTTCTATACGTGCCTGTGCCTCCATGACAGCCTGAAACATGTGACTGGTGGTACCATGCCTCTGCCAGGGGCATGATAACCAGCGGACCTTCCATGAGCACCACAGTGCATCTGTCTATTTGGTGCCCTGCCGGACACAGTCAGCATGGCACTGGCACCAACCACCAACCGTCCCTCTGCTATGGCCACTGGTGATGGGTGTGTATGGGCACTGTAACTGTGTGTGGGCTTGGGGTGGCTAGGAGGGTGATGACAAATGATGGTGCACTGTCAGCCTCTGACAACCTCACCTGTGCCTCAACAGTACCATCATCATCATCAGTGTTTGTATCGACACCAACCTCAGATTGCATGCAGGAGGGACCCTGACCCACCTCGCCACCTGTGGGGGAAGCAAACACGCACTTTAAGACCTGTACAGCATTGCATAACAGTACACACATTTACACATACGCACATAAACGCACACACACGCACGCACACACACATACACACACACACACACACACACACACACACACACACACACACACACACACACACACAATGACAGTCCACCTTACTACCTCCCTGTCCCTGGGTTTACAGACAGTCCCACATTCAGTTACATATGTTCCCCATCCTGCATGGCACTTGCTAACATACACTCATTAATACCACCCATTAACATATCATTCCTCTCCATGCCTACACGTGTGATCACAACACATGAACTGTTACTCCGTCACCTCCCTGACTTGTGTGGAGTAGGTTGTACATGGCCTCACTGCTGTCATCCAGTGTTAACCCTGTGTATGTCTGATCTTCATGTACATGACCCCTATATGGTAGGGGCTACTACATTCACTACATATTTCACAACGGAGTCTCATACTACAGCCTTGCTCAGTCCATGCCACATCTGCTGCACAATCAACCTATCATGTGGACAACAGTAATATCTGGATACACTCACTGGTGTGCTCTGGTAATTCCCCATTGCATCAGTAGTGCTGCATATGTGGATAGTCAGTTATCTATCTGCTGATGGCAATATGATGTGTATACCTGGTGTGTACTTTCCCTCCTAATGCATGATCCATGCTACAGACCATGTTATACTATCAGCTGTCCTGTGATCACATATCAGACAAGTTTTCCTGGTGTCTCATGTTTCACTCCATGTCCATGTATGGCATGATCCCAAGGAAAAGTACTGCCATGTGAGCAACTCCACAATCAACTGTGCATACATGGACACCCACACAGACACACATGTACACACACATCTGACATGCATCAACCACACTCCACTCCACCAGATTGCACTTACAGACACAATAAATACACACCCACCCCACCCCTCACACACACCTACATGTGAGGTTGCACAACTTATGTACACACAGTCCTCTCATTACCCTTCTGTCAGCATGTGTTACATATGGTACTCAACAGCATGCAGTGCAGCTATAGTGACTTCATGCTAGCGCCAGTATACATGTGTGTGATGCATGGGCTGTGTTGGTAGGTGATGGCCCTTCCCCTTGATAACACTGCACCCATGTACACAGTGTTACTGTGGACCCATTCTGCACCCTGCCTTGTACTGTGCACCATACCTCACAGGTGTACAAACCATTGCTGCATGTGTAGTACTGTGTCAGTTATGTCAGCTCCAATGCTCACAGCCCCTATGTGTTTGAGCGACATATATCTGGGATGATATGTGGACAGATATCATTTGTGAATGCCTGATGTCTGGTTTACAGATCACAACATCAGCGGTGCATATATAACCAATACAAGACTATTACACTGACAACTGACAGACCTTACCATGTCTATGGGGTGTGCCCTACACATATCCCGCAACTCTGCATGATTGCAAGGTCTACTCATGTGCACATCCCTTGGTGTTCGCACACTGCCGTCACTATTGCAGTGGAGTTAGGGTTACATCTACCACAGTTACTGAACCTGATTGTGTGCAGATACAGCCATACTTAGCATTCGTAGGATCCCTGCTGCAGTGCACTGCTGTGTCATGACACACCCTCCCCACCTCCATCCTTTTTGCAGATGCTTGACAACTATGGCCTACACATGTATCAGTTTGCAGTGTCCCAAAAATGGGACACTACATGCAACAGCCTACTACCAGCTAATTATGTAGACCACAGTACTATGTTATGCCATAGTGTCAATCTGTAATGGTTGCTATTGTAATACAGGTATATTTACTGTTGTAGCACCGTATGAGGGTGTTGTTTCACACATGTCCCTACTGTAGGCCATGAGTCCCACCATTCTTCTCATCCCTTTGGACACATTTCACAATGACAGGATGTTGGTTATCTTGCATGTGTCTGATGTACCCTTCCGATACCCCATCGTGGTCTCCAATGTGATGCGGTGCATTTCACAGTAACAAAACATGAACATGTACAGCATGCACTATGAGTAGGTGTGTTAGATGTGTGCATGGAATATCCCATAGCTATTACATGCCCAGTGTATTGGCAAGCATGAACATAAATCATACTCACTGGCTACAGGCTGCTGCCTTGGTGGTATCCTGGAGGGACCTACATAAGAGTGTGAGAGAGTTGATGTCAGTGGCCACAGCTGTGGCATTCATAAAGGGTGGGTGCAGCATTATGGTACATCAACATAAAAGTCCACAATACTACAGCTTATGCACAACTCTAAACAACACACTCAAAAGAGCAGCAAAGCAGCAAAATTAAATATGACAGTCTAGTCCAAAAAAAGTAGATTTATTACATTCTAGCTCCTTGGCATTCACTGCCTTCAATGGAATAAATTACCATACTTGATTCACACTATATATACAATCAAACACATCTATTAAACAATTAATTACATCATTAATTAATTAAATTAAACTTTTCAATTGCAATAAGCATTCGTGCCATCAGGATTTAAAGTTCCAAATTTTAAAATAAGCAGGGCTTCCTTATATAGAAGCCACTCTTTAACATCAAAATAATCATATTTATCAATTTTATCTAAAATTGTGACCTGCAATCCACTCGGGTTACCCTTATGACATTTTAAAAAATGTTGCGCTACTGGGCTTTCAAGCTTGCAGTTTTTTATATCTCTCACATGTTCCTGCAAGCGAAGCTTGAAAGCCCTTTTACTTTCCCCTATATAAAACTTGTTGCACAAACACTTTAATGCATTGACAGTCCTTTTACTTTCCCCTATATAAAACTTGTTGCACTGACACTTTAATGCATTGAAAGCCCTTTTACTTTCCCCTATATAAAAATTTTATGAAAATGACTTTTATGAATATTTTTCTAAACAGAAAACTAAGAAATTGTATACAAATGTCACTAATGCTGAATGGGATGCGATATATTTATTACAAAGGGAAAGTGATATTATTATAAAACCAGCTGATAAGGGTGGGGGGATTGTTTTATTAGAACTTAATGACTATGATAATAGTATGCGCACTATGTTGAATGATGTTGACACATATAGAAAAATGGAACAAATAGAACTAGATAAACTGATTTATGAGGTTCATCAGGAGTTATATGATTTTATGATGTGTAGGCAAATATATCATGATTTATATTTATATTTTCTTATGGAACTACCAAGAGTTCCACATATAAAGGGCCTACCTAAAGTACACAAGAACCTACTACCACCTCCCATGCGTCCTGTAGTTGTAGGTAATGGATGGGTTACTGAAACCATCTCAGTTTATATTGAAAAGAAATTAAGACCTCTTGTTACGGACATTCCTTCTATATTGAAGGATATGTACCAACTGTTAGAAGATTTGAATACTTTTAATAGTGAATTACCCACAGATTGCCTTTTAGTAAGCTTAGATGTTAAAAATCTTTTTACATCTATTCCTAACAGTTATGGCACAGATGCCATCAGATTTCTTAAGAACAATAGTAATAAATTCAGCCGCAATGATCAGATCTTGTTAAATGCCTTACTAGATATAGTACTATCTAATAATGTCTTTATGTATGACAATGATTTATATTTACAACAGTGGGGAGTAGCCATGGGCACTCCCTGCGCCAATACCTATGCAAACCTAGTAGTCTATTATTGGGAAAGTCTTTATCTTTTTAATAATAAAAATTTTCAGAAAATATTATTCTATAAGAGATTTGTCGATGATGTTCTCTTATTTTGGAATGGCACAATTGATGAATTAACATCTTTCATACAATATCTTGAATGTACTACATCATTTTTTAGATTCACGATGGAATATTCTTATAAAAAGATAGATTTTCTTGATATTACTATTAAGAAGGATGAATATGGTTTATTACATACATCACTTTATAGGAAACCCTGTTGGAAAAACACTTTATTACATTTTAATAGCATGCACCCCAGGCATGTGTTTCACAACATTATAAAAAGTCAATTTATTAGAATTACTAGGTTATTGCAAGGATCCTATGGAATTACAAACACAAAGTCATTTACTTGAGAAGATGTTTCTAGATAGAGGCTATAATCCAGGGATGGTATCTTCGATAAGAGAGTCTTGTATACCAACTGAGGCTGCACATAAAACTAGAGATGGAGTTATGAAGACACAGCATCTCCACACTTTTAACAAATTCAAGGTTAGCTTCAACACTAGATTCACTAGTGATAATAGATCAATTATTAACATCATAAATAGAAATTGGCATATATTACTCACAGATATAAAGAATCTAGTAGGACCAAGACCTGTTTTTGTCTATAAAAATAGTAAAAATCTTAAAAGATTATTATGTATTGAAAAGCCTAGTAAGATAGAAAAGGAAAATATTACAAGAGCTTTTAGAAATAGATTAGGTACATATCCATGTGGCAAGTGCAAGATGTGTTTATTCATTGCAACTGAACAAACTTACACCCACCCAATAATAGACTTCAAATTTGAACCTGATTTTACAGCTAGTTGTGATGATTCTAACTTGATATACTTAGCGGATTGCCAACATTGTCAGGCCTTTTATATAGGAATGACAATAAGACATTTAAAGGAAAGAATTTATAATCATATGTATGATATAAAGAAGAATGATCAAAAGAATGCTCTAGCCAAACACATAATTAGCAACCCAGGACATACTTTTAAATTTAGAATACTACAGCTAGTTACACCCAATAAAAGGAAAGGTGACACTTTCAATGAGTTGGAAAAGATTGAACTCAGTTGGATATTACGGCTTAGAGCACATTATCCACCTGGTTTGAACCAATATATTAGTATCAGATCTTCCTTAAAAGAACGCAGTTTAAAATGACCCATTTAATAAATATATGATATTTCACAATTATGGTTATAATATATATTTTTTATCACTTCTTATATATACGAAAATATGCTACAAGATTATGAGAATATAGTTTGAACTATATTTCATGGCTTGATGGAGTTAAAAGGTTAGGATTTATATATTTACACCAGATATCCTATGATATTCACATTAATATTAATATGTTGTGTTTTAACATATCTTTTGGATATTACATAAAAATTTTCAACACGACACTCTATTTGTATCGTATATACTCTTAAGAGTTTTTTATTTTTGGAATTTTATGTTTATTTCAGTGGGTATTAAATAAATATATATATGTTTTTTAATATGTAACACATAATACCTAACTTTTTATATAGCTTTTTATACAGCTTTTTACATAGCTTCTTAATACAAAATTTCAGATGCTACATAGTCTTTTGATACACATTTTGGATATTATTCATTTGTCCGCTATACATATATATTTTTTATATTAAATGCTATGTTTATGTATTGTTACACACATATGCACGCATCTATGTATACTATTTGAATTTTTGTGGTTTGAATGATGTTCTATGTATGCAGTTTTGAAATGGGCTCAAGTTTCTGGGATATTTTGACATTCTGACAGTGTCATGATACATTGGCGCTTGGTTCTTTGAGCTGTTATAGGCTGACATTGTGCGGTCATTAGCCTTTAATGATTCAGTGTACTTGAACTGGTTTGATGTTTTTTAATCTGAATGATTGATTCTAATTATTAGTTAATTGAATAATTAACCATGAAGCTTTTTGTATATAAGACCTCATGTTTTAAGACATAGTAGATCTGAAGAAGCGTACATTGAGTACGTGAAAGCGCTCATCTTTTCTGTTTTGTCACAAATAAATTCATTTTATTCTTCGTGGTGGTCGAGATCCTGTTTTGTTACCACATTTGAACTTTTCAATTACAATAAGCATTCGTGCCATCAGGATTTAAAGTTCCAAATTTTAAAATAAGCAGGGCTTCCTTATATAGAAGCCACTCTTTAACATCAAAATAATCATATTTATCAATTTTATCTAAAATTGTGCCCTGCAACCCACTCGGGTTATCCTTATGACATTTTAAAAAATGTTGCGCTACTGGGCTTTCAAGCTTGCAGTTTTTTATATCTCTCACATGTTCCTGCAAGTGAAGCTTGAAAGCCCTTTTACTTTCCCCTATATAAAACTTGTTGTACAGACACTTTAATGCATTGACAGTCCTTTTACTTTCCCCTATATAAACCTTGTTGCACTGACACTTTAATGCATTGAAAGCCCATTTACTTTCCCCTATATAAAACTTGTTGCACTGAAAGCCCTTTTACTTTCCCCTATATAAAACTCGTTGCACGGATACTTTAATGCATAGGCAATATACTCAGTAGTACAGCAGAAATTTGATAATACATTAAATTTCTTCCCATTAATATATTGAAAACTTTGTGTAACATATTGACAAGAAATACATTTTCCACATAAAACAGTCCCTAAAACCTGCAGGGTATCTAATACCCTAAGACATTGGGTTTGGAACTTACTATGTACTAATCTATCCTTAATACAACATCATTTTCTAAAAGAGAATATAGGTTTGGTACACAATTCAGCAAATTCTTTAAATTTTAGCAAGTAGTCCCAATTTTGTTTTATAATAGAAACTATTTTATCACTCAATAGGTCATAAGTAATAACCATATACATGTTATTTTCTTCTGCAGCCTGATTATTTTCTTGTGTATTCATCCTTCTATTGCTATGCATCTTATTTGTCCTCCTCGCTTTACTTTTTGTTCATAACCCCTCTGAATAAACAAATGTAGAGTGTTATTATATTCATCTTCTAAATCTTTATTATTACAAAGTCTTTTGATTCTTATAAATTCACTATAAAGTAATGATCTTAACATGTGAGGGGGATGAAAGATTGAGCCATGAAGAAAGTTAGTACCTTCAAATTTCCTATGAACAGAAGTACAAATACTTTGACCAACAAGTCCTTTTAAATTCAAGTCTAAAAAAATGACTTGCTCACCACAAACTGAAATGTCAAACATCAACCCAAACCTATTAGTATTAAGTTTATTCACAAATGCGTTGACTTGATTTATGCCCCCTGTACGTAAAAAAAAGATTGTCTATGTATCTATAATAATAAAAAACATTATTAATAAAAACATTAATCTTTATACAAATATTCATTTTCCAACAGCCTCATCATAATGTTAACATACATGGGTGCATATGGAGTACCCTGTAGCTGATGATATAAGGTACCATTAAACTCAAAAAAATTGTGCTGTTAAAACAATCTATGAGTTCAATGATATACATTGACACAGGACTGTCGTCCATTGCACATTTTAGTGCCTCCAAGCCATACTTATGTTTAATACTTGTATATAAACTTTTAGTGTCAATCACTAACCAGTACATATTTTGTTCCCAACAGATATTTTTTTATTTTTCTCAAAAAATCAAAAGTGTCTTGTATATATGATGCCTGTTTCTTCACTATGTTCAACAAATAATTATGAAGAAAAATTCTTATTTTGTTCAAAAAATAATTGCAAGCTGACACTATGGGTCTTCCTGGGGGGTCAGTCATATGCTTGTGTATCTTAAGCAAACAATAAAATGTTGCCATAACACAACCTTTGGTGTCAAATTTCTTCTCAATATCATTTTTAGAGAAATAACTTAATCTGTTCCCTTTCATTAATAGGTCTTTATACTGCATAATAGCCTGTTGATACTGTTCAACCAACATTTATTACCCTATACACATTTGTATCATGAAAATGTTGATAGCACATTTTTAAATAATGTTTATAATGCAACAAAACCAATTTATTCCCTTTATCCACTGGTTTAAAAATGATTTCCTTCTTATTACTCATTTTTTTGTCAAGTTATATTTCACTCTATTTTTATATCTTTCAAACTCAGTGGCAAGGTTCTCAATTGCATAATTTACCATCACCGAAAACTGTTGGACACCTTCATGTTTAAATGGTGGTATGTACTGAGACTTATTGGGAACAGTGTCCATATTTAACTGACAATAAGCATTCAAAACACCTCCATCTTCAGAATCTGAGCAGCAAGAATAAAAGCTCATATCTGAATCATCTGTATCATCAGAAAGATGTTGCTCATGATTTTCTTTATACACATTATTGTGAAAAAAATTCCATATGTGTAATTTTCTCACTAAGCAAAACACATCTTTCTTAATCATGTATAATCGCGGAATTACTGTAGGAACAAATTTAAGACCCAAATTTAATACAGCTACTTCACAATCATTTAGGGCATAGCCCGACAAGTTTACAACATAAACAGAATCATTAGTAACACTAGTTCTTATACCTTGACTGTTGTTGCTGAGGAAGTGGATAATGTCTCTGTTGTTGTCCATAATCCTCTCGTTGTGATTCAAAAGAGCGCCTGCCCCATTATTTGTTATTCCGGTTTCCCCTGGCATCACAAAACGTTGGATTCATATATTGTGGTTCTTGTGCTGCCAGTAAACCTGGATAGTCATTGGCATCACTATCCCAATCGGTAGATTCTTCTGCAAAATCGGAAGAAGCACCAGCTTTGGCCACCATATTCTCAGGGTTCTCTGAGCCCTGGAAGCGAACGCCCTTACAACATAACTTCTGATTTGTTCTCCACAAGAAGGCAGAACCCTTCTTGTAATCACCCAAGTCTCTTAAGAGTTTTCTCTTTTTAGCAGCCAAAATTTGATGTTCCGATTCAGTTAATGCTACTATGATATCCCCCCAAAAAAGATCAAGTTTATTATTGGATGCATTATTAGTCAGTTCTTCACAGATATTAGAAATTTCTTCTTTAAGTCGACGTTGTTTTAATAAATCCCTCTCCACCAAAATATTAATCCATTCTGTAGAGCATTTGTGGGCTGCCAAAACCCACCTTTTTTGAAACTTCACATCCACTTCATCATCAGTGTTAAACGAAGTGGTCGGGCTTTTAAAAGCCCTTAAACCATGAGGTGTGACTTCCAACTCTAAATAACATTTTAAGCTGAGAATGT
>NC_056726.1:404610610-404633110 GCF_019279795.1 Protopterus annectens | reverse complement strand
ATTGTTACTTATTCTGAAGGCAAATCCTTTGTCTACTGTTGTACTAACTGAAGGCCTTTGCCTGAACAGCATAGTATGTTATATATCCACATTGCTTTCATCTACTGTTTTGTGTGGGCCTTGCATTCATCACTGATTATATATTTCAAAATTTATGTGCTGTAAGCAATGGCATACATTATTGTATAGTACACAAAATAAAGGTTTTCTGTGTATGCATACCTGTGTGTCGTGTCATGTCCTTTGAATTGTGAGTGGGTATATGTTTAATGTAAGTATTCTCATTTGTGGGAATGGTTGCCACACTACACATTTCACAGGTGCCAGTTACAGGACTTGTGGCTGAGGGATATACTTTGCATCCTGTACTTCCACACTACTTCTACATATGTATGGCTACTAATACCTTTTGTCTGTGTATATGTGTATATACCTATATATATCTCATTATATATATATATATATATATATATATATATATATATATATATATATATATATATATACCTGAATATATTTGTCAATGTATAGATATGTGTGCATATCTGCACCGTTGTAATGTGTACTCCTTCCACATTGTACATTCCCTACGGTAGAATTACATTTCTGTATGATATGTTACAGATATTCCCTGGCAATTTACAGTTGAATTGGCTTACTGTTAAAGCATTGTAGCTGTGTTGTGGAGGGTCCTGGAGTCAAGAAATGTATGTACTTGATATTGGATTGCACAGCATATCCATTAGGACTGTGGAGGGGAGTAACATAGCACTAATTACCAGGTATCCCTCATTTGAGCCTGCAACCCCATTAACAGTGCATATGGTCTTTTATGTTGTAGTGAGTGGTTCCGGATGTTGTTCCCATGTAGAAATGCTATACACATTTCTGTGTATCTGTATATATGGGTATAGGACACATGCTTGACTAGCATATGTCCGAATCAAAAAACATCGAACACACATACACAAAAGTGCTTAACATTGAAAAGCGCTTCCGTGTATGTGTAGTTCAAAAAAATATATATACGTTTCTGCAGGGGGGGCTTCACCCCCCTGCACCCCCACACCCCCCCTACTGTTATATGATTATTTGTGAGTCATACATATATATATACATATAGCTGTCTATCTGTATACATTTACAGATATATATTTGTCTGTATGTCCATGCATGTTTGGCTCATAATTTTGGCCTGTACCTCATTCTCTTGGCAATTGACATGGATGACCTCAGGATTGAAGTCAGTAACTAATGACGACACCTTTGTGTTTCAAATTTCAACCCCTTCAAAATATGTGTTTTAATACATATAACTGTTTAACTAGGAATGTTTTAAGTGTATAACAACAATATTTGACATACATCCCTATTTGTACCCACATTTTGGCACACTTTGTCCAGAATTCTTGCATTAAGAAGTTGTGTGGTATGATATTACTACATTTCCTGTACTGTTGAATGATTGTGCTGGATGATATGTTTGTGAAAACATCAGGGTTATGTATATCTGCTATGGCTTAGTGATAAATCACTTTCTGTATGGCATGTAGGGTCAAGGGTTTGAGCCTTGCAAAGGCTGTTTATTTTGTTGCTGGGCAGGACACGGGCCATTGGATACAGAGTGATTAAGGTATTTTAAAGCAGTTGTAAGTGGGTTTGCACGGGTTTGCAAGGAGGTAAGTAATGCTAACTGCCGGTTACAGTTTCTGATACTCTTTTAGTTTATGAATTGCTTAACCTGTGTAGGCAGTGCTTACCCCTGTGCAAACAGGCTTAAACCCACTTACTGTTGTTTAAAAGTGCTTACTCCCACTTAACCCGTGCTAATTTCTTTAATAGAAAAGAAAAAGGGGTTGATAGGAAAGTGGTGAAAAAAGGGGCACAAAGAGAGAAAGACAGTAGGGAAAATAGCCAGGGATGTGCAGTAAGGGTGTAAGGAAGGTCCATAGCTGGCCATTTCTTCTACAGCAACAGCTGTGCATATACACTGAATATGGAGGTAGATTTGGACACTCAAACCTCTGGGTGGGGGTGAGGACAACAATAATTCATTGTGATGCCAATTAGACCGGATTACTTGTGTTCAGTGGACATGTGTGAAAAATGAACAGCTGTGTATGGGGCAAGATTTTTTTGTGGGAACAGATTGCCCTTTTTTTAGGTGAAAGTGGGATGTTGGGGAGGGGTAGTAGGTATATTTGGGGAGGTAGGTTGGGTAGGTTAATAGACAAGACAAACAAGATGCAAACAGGGGTGGTATATGACACATGTGGGGTAAACACCTTGGACGGGGAGGGGTGTTTGGAAGTCACAAGCCCATGAGCCCCCAAAATGAAACAGTGGGACTAAGGTCCCCACCCATGGGCAGTCACCACTGCACCTTCACAGCCACAAAGGTGGCTGCGCTGGGTAGAAGGGGCAGGCTCACCCTCTAATTGCACCACGCAGCCCTCAAGTTGGCATAGCTAGTCTTGAATCTCCTTGTCGAGGTCACTACGCACTACGGCCCAGACCTGACAGCATGTGACAGGTACCTCTCTGCCCCCACTCCCAGTAGGGAACTGAGTCCCATCCCCTGAGGCAGTCCCACCCGGAGGAGGTGTAGGGCCAACAGAGGAGGAGGTCCCAGGCTGGGCCCCAGACGTGCTGGTGCCCGGTGCCATGGCCAGCTGAGGTGGGACAGGTGGGTCCGCTGGGACCGGCCTTCCCATACGAGCTATGGTGTTGCAGTTTTAGGAAAGATATTGGTTAGTAATAGTCAGCAGCATTCAGGATAAGTTATAACAGCATGCATAGGTATTCCCATTAACCCAAGACACCAGATTTACAACAGTTGCAGGGTGAGCAGAACACATGCATATATGGGACAACAGTGGCCATTACAACAGCAGGCAGGTTTCATTGATGGCAACAGGCCACCAATATGGGAGTATATTAACATGGCACATGCATAGAACCAAATGTAAATGTTTAGAAACCAATAGAACATATGTCCAAACAAAAGTTTGGAGTATACACGTACCCATTGAGGTGTGTAATTAGGTTACTGTTGCATATATGATGGGGTTGAGAGAGAGAGGTCAATTAACTAATAATTCCCTGTAGTTTTCACAACTTTCTTAGTCACTGCAGTGATCTGTCCCTTACATGTATTATTACACTACCCAATGGCCTTACTTTGTACAATGGTATGTTTGTAGATTAGTATATACGTGGAGTGTGTCTTGCATCTATATCACGTTATCGAAATTTTACTACATCGAATCAATAAAGGTCGAACTTTACTGATCGAAGTAGTAAAATATCAAATATAAAAAAAAAATAAATCAATAAAAAAAAAAGAACTAGCGTAGGCAGGGGGGCAAGCCCCGCTGCACCCCCACACCTCCCTACTTAAATATACCAACTCTGAGACCGCACTACATTGAGGTAAATGGAAATCTCCCCCTTACGGAGATTTCCGTTTACCTGCACGATGTTCTGAACTTTCGACATTGTCGTGCCGACAATATCGTATTCGATATTGTCAGCTTACAAAAATGTGAACTAGACCCTGTGTCTTACGTATAGTCTACACCTCTTACCTGTTGTAGCTGTTGAGAAAATCATTAACACTACCTGACAAATTCTACACATACTCCAAGATTACATGCTTGTAGACAGGTATATGACTGAACTGTCTATACCTCTTACCTGTTATAGCTGTGGAAGAAATCTTTGTTAAGAGTGGTTCTGGCCCTGAAATTGTAGTTGTTGGCCGTCTGAGCAATCTTTTCCATCTCTCTCAACTTTCTGATTTGAAAACCCACATTTGCACTTGTTTCTTTCCTGTAACTAGTCTAGTGCAGATACAGATTCTTAATTTTAGCACTTGAATTTGCTTATTCGTGCTCAGCACTTGTTCAGAACTTGTAAGCACTAAATGGTGCCGTGATGGGTGGCGCAGTGGTGCAGTGGTTAACGTTGTCGCCTCACAGCAAGAGGTTCACCGGTTCAATTCTCAGCTGGGGTGCCTTCTGTGTGGAGTTTGCATGTTCTCCCTGTGTTCACGTGGGTTTCCTCCGGGTACTCCGGTTTCCTCCCACATTCCAAAGACATGTATCTGGAGCATTTCTCCCTGGGCCTCCGCTGAAAACAAGCTCTGTGGAACCAAGTTGGACATTCCCGGTCAACAAATGATAAAAAAATAAAAATAAGCTACTAATTACTATAGCACTCAACCTTCCTCATTACTTAGAGGAAAATAGTTTTTGCACTTACTTTCTTCACTTGCTTAGAGAAAAACAGCTCTTGTACTCACTTTCCTCACTTATCTAGAGGAAAATAGTTTTTTATTCAGGCATGTCCAAGGGTCAGCTCCCAGTGTTCTCTCCTGTCTATCTGATGAATCTGGGTATCTTGGGGCAATGCAGAAATTTCCTCATGTACACAGACAGCCCTCTCCTCCTACCATCCAACACTACAACCTGTGAGAGATGCACTTATCTAGCCAAACAGGAGGTAAAGCTCTCTCCAACCAAGACTGAACTTGACATTCAAGAGGAGAAGATAAACACTTGCACCACACCACACTTATCACATAGTCTCACTAAATCTACACCACCAAAATCCACACATAGAAACACAAAAACGTTCACAGAGGCTCTCAATAATAATCTTCCCAAGCAACAGAGACCTCCAAAGCAGAAATGCAAGCAACTTCCACCCCCCCAACACAACCCAAATGACACATAGCCCACAGACTCAGTGTGCCACTCAACCACAGCCAATAAGGCAAAACAACATACCCAACACACTAGTCATAGGTGACTCTATAGTCAGGCACACTGATGTCCCACTCACCAGGCTAAACAAGTAGAAGGTTTCTGTCAGCTGCCTGTCGGGTGCCAGGATCCGCCACATAACCCACGCACTCAGGTCAGTCCACAACAAGTACAAATATGACTCTGTCATTGTCCATGTTGGTGTGAAAGACCTGAGATGTACCTCCCTATACTACATGAAAAGTGACATGGAAGAGCTCTCTGATCTTGTAGCCCAGGGAGGTATGACCCTAGCCCTGAGTAGCATTCTGCCATTGCCCAGAATGATACTGCAGTACAAGGACAAAATGATTGACCAGCAATTGGCTAAGCTTCTGGTGTCATTCTAAGGGGACCCAGTATCTGTCTGCTTGGGATGACATGGTCGACAGACCACAATGCTTTGCCAGAGATGGCCTGCACCTGTCGCCCCTGGGATTCCGGATACTGGCTAAGGCTCTTGCCGCCCCTATAGTGCCTTTTTTAGGCAAGGTTCAAATGACAAATTCACCACCATAACAGGAACAGGCAAGCAAAAACTGAGGGTAATGCTACTCAATGCTAGAAGTCTAAATCTCAAAATGCACTCACTCGAGGCACTCCTTAAAATGTAGAACATTGATATCTGTGCAGTGACTGACCTGGTTCAAGGCTCTAGAGAGCACCCCTGCACTACCAGGCTATAACTCATACCACACTTTTCAGCCATCTAACCTGGACCGGAACACCAAAGGCGGAGGTGTGTCCATATTTATTAAGGATATCCACATCTCCAGGCTAGTTGCTCAGCATAATTCATCCGAGGTTATCCAAGTGCAACTAACTCTGGGCAAAACTGCAATCCAAATTGTAGCTTGCTACAGATCCCCCACGATTCCCACTCCTCTTTTCTTGATGTACTGGAAAATATTAGGGATCAACCAAACACCCTAATAATGGGCGATTTCAACTACCCTACCATTAACTGGGGAAAACGACTCATGTACCAACTCCTTCACATAATGCTTTCTGGAATTCATAAACTCCAATACCCTGGATCAACTTATCCACACCCCACCAGGGGCAACAATATCCTAGACCTAGTCATTACCAAAATGAGTGACTGGTGTTCCACACCTGAAGTCAACTCCTCGTTGGTCCGATCCGACCATAAGCTAATCACCCTTGATAGCCACATCCTGCCTCCACCCCCCATTAAGGAAACCACGGTAAAGAATTTCTCCAAAGCCAACTTCATGCTTCTTAAGAAAGAAGTGGTGAACTTCATGACACCCATGCAGATGGACAATACAGTTGCGACTGTTGAATCCTACACAAATTCACTCTATAAGCACTTATACGAGTGCATGGATCGTGCTATCCCAAACAGAACCAAGAATCTATCCTCCAAAAAAAGGAAGCCAATCTGGTGGTCCCCTGCCATAAACAAACTGTACAACAAAAGGAAGAAATTGTTGCAAAAGAGAGTAAAATCCCATGAGTGGAGGAGCTCCCTGGTCAGCCTCAGTAAGAAGCTGAGATCCCTTATAAGATCCTCAAAAGCTCGTTATGAAAACAAAATCACCACTGATTCTAAGAGCAACCACAAAGCATTCTATAGCTATGTCAAGAATCTCAATGGTAATACCCAGATCTGCTCTGAGTTACAGCACAATGGCACGAAAATTACAGAACCAACTGATATTGCCATCATCATGGCAGATAGGTTCAGTGCTAACTTTACCCCCCACCCCCTAAAGGGCCCATATCTATACAGGAAGAATGCAGAGTCCCTGTAATCACAACTATGCAGGTAAAAGCTACACTCTTTAAAGCCAAAAACACTGCATCCATGGGTCTGGACAACAACCCAGGCTGCATTTTACATGAAGTTCAGAATGAACTGGCTTCCCCCCTAACCACCATGTTCAATCATAGCCTCACTTCAGGCTTTGTGCCCACTGAATGACGTACAGCAGCAGCAGTTGTCCCACTCCACAAAGGGGGAGCCACCACTGATCCTGGGAACTATCGCCCTATTAGCCTGACGAGCCTGGTCTGCAAGGCCATGGAATGTATCATCATGGAACTCATAAACAAAGACATTGGTAACCTCCAAACTCTGGATCCCACCCAGTTCGGGTTTGTGAAAGGCAGATCATGCCTCCTGAACCTGATCAACTTCTTTAAGGCAGTCACCAAAGCCGAAGATGAGGGTAAGGTGGTTCACACAGCCTATCTTGACCTCGCCAAGGCTTTCGACACCAACCCCCATTCTGGAATTATAGCTAAACTCACTAAACTAGGTATAAATCCCTATGTCACAAGATGGGTTGCCAACTGGCTCACTGACAGAACCCACAATGTAAAAGTTGCACACTCCAAATCTGACCTCAAACCAGTGACAAGTGGAATACCACAGGGTTCAATACTGGGACCTCTCCTGTTTGGTATCTACTTTTCTGAAGTACAGGCTAACACAGAAGGCCTCTGGCTAATGAAGTTCACAGATAACCGCAAACTAGGAGCCATAGTTGAGTCCCCAAATGATGTGGAAATCCTACAGAAGGGTCTCGCTAAGACAGATGCCTGGTGTCAGAGCCATGGCCTCAAGCTCAATGCCAAAGAGTGCATCGTGATCCCCTTTGGTAAAAACTCTGTACCCATGAACTACTACATAGACAGCAGTCTACTTAACACCGAATGTGTGATAAGAGACCTTGGGACCCAGGTGGACAGTAGTCTGTCCTTTGATAGTCAAATCGCCACAGTAGTCAGGAAGTCCTTCTACATGGCACACCTCATCATAAAAGGGTTCTCATCCAGGAAAAAGAGGTCATTGTTCCCCTCTACTCGACACTCATTAGACCCATTATAGAGTACAACACCCCTTTTGGAATGTACCTCACAAGACATCTGCCAGCAGCTGGAAAGGCCACTGAAGTACCTCACAAAGAGGATTACTGGCCTCAAACAGATGCCCTACACTGAACGTCTCAAAAAACTCCAGCTTTACTCCATAGAATATCACCTATCTAAGGTGGTCTCTGCCTAATATATAAAGCTATGTCAAACCCAGAGCTGTTGGACATGCTACACCTAAAGAAAACCCAATCCCTCCGAGCTACACGCACTAGGGACCTAAACCTTGTCACCACAATAGACAGGACATACTGGAAGGATAGATTCCTGTCCCAGAGACTTCCCATACTCTGGAACAGGCTACCCATCTATGTCAAGCAAAGTTCTTCATTAGCACTCTTCAAGAAAAATCTTGATGAGTGGATGGGAAATAGAAAATACACCCCAAATATCACTTCTTTGTCTCTGTTCGACAGTGACACAAGAACATAACTTTCTTGGGTGGCGTAAGCCAGGGAATCTTGTTGGCTAGGCTTATGTAGGCCCTCAAGCCGATAGCCTAGTATCTACCTATGAACCTATTAACACTACCTGACAAATTCTACACATACTCCCAGATTCCATGTTGATGTTATACACATACCTAATAATCTGTTATTGCACACACTCAGGTCAAGGCTTGACAGGATGCAGGTGTTAATGTGACATATTTTGAGAATAGCTGTCATACACTTTGGGTGAGATGCTACAATGACAGGTTTGTTTTCATATACATTCTCTGACTATGTACAGGTCTGACTATTAGTTATATGCCAGTAAAAGCTGCCTACATTTCTTGGATCATCACACTGATTTGTCAGGGGAACAGGTTACTGGGTAGCAGATTTGTGCCATTTATCTGGACATGCTGGACAGATCAGAAGAGTTGAGGGGTATGACTATGCATACAGCTTACTACCTAAACATTCTGCCACAGTCTGTACAGTTGAAGGTTATGATTATGCTTACAGCTTACTATCTGAACATTCTAGCATATTCTGTACAGTTGTTGGGTCTAAGTATGCATACAGCTTTCTGTCTGAATATTCTCACAGACTCTGTACAGTTGTGGGGTATGATTATGCATACAACTTTCTACCACTCCCGGGATTCAAACCCCTGCTGTGTGTGGTAAAAATATTACAGTTGACATCACAGTACATTGTGCTTTCAGGGACTTGGAGTGAAGTACTCCAATGTTTTCTGTCTAAGTCTCCCTCAGTTGTACAATATGACTGACCTCTTGGGACTTCCAACATTGTTATACTGAACCACCTACACATTTTATCTGCGTTCAACAGTGTGGGTAGCACTGCTTAATATAACAGTATTATTTATAGAATGCAACACTACAACATATGAAAGCAGAATGTACACAAGCACTCCAGGGGTTATACTTTTATTCACAAGATATTACACTTTATTTCCACATTACCTATATGACAGACTTCCTGACAAATTTTCTAGTTTATTCAGTACATCCCATACACAATGCATTTTTATACTGGTACAACACTTTCCAGAACTGTTATATTTATTTGTTATGACAGTACATGCAAGATTATTACTACCCTGCCTCGCGACACAGCCTTTGCAGCCTAGCAGCATGGGCTTGCTGGTTCGCAGCCCACTCATCTGCAGCTGTCAGAGAAATACAGTGATATTTAGCCATTACCTATCCATAGTATACACAAGCTAGGCAATCATTATCTACGTAGTAGAATGAGTACTTATTCAGTACTTGGGCATCAGCCATCTGCCTTGATTCTTGGATCCACTGATCCAAGAGATCACCCCTCTGCCGCTTCAGGCCAGCATGACCTGCTCACCAGTCCGGGAGATACCAGTGGCACTAGTGAGGTCATGGGCGATACTGTCCCAGGCCCCCACTTTATACTGAGAGCCCTAGTACTGGCCCTGCAGTAGTCTCTGCTCATGGTGTTTTACCAGGAACCATACCATGAATCTGGACTCCTGGGTACCCCAGTGCTGCACTCTAAATCGAGTGCCTTCCCCTACTCCAGCCATTCTGCCTACAGTAGGGAGTTGCAACCAGTTATGGGAAGTATTCGTGCCTGTGGGGTTTAAATACACCTGATTTCCCACACTTTCCCATGATTGGACGGTTTTGAAAAGGCTAAGCTATGGGCAAACCTGCTTACCTAATGTTGGCATTGCTTAAAGGGGTATACCACTGGGCAGATTGAGTTAACCAGCCTACACATTGCTTTCACCAAGTAAGCTGAGCTGTGCAATGCTTAGAGTTGCTTAATATTTAATTAGCATTATATTTTCCTTTTGGCATCATTTATTATTCGTTACATGTTATGTCTGTGTCTGGTATCCGTGCTTCATGTGTACGTACACTTTATTACAATAACACCTCACATCTGGCCTTACTCCAGTACGCCAGTTCACATATTTATGTTATGTGGCAGGTTATACAACATCATGCAGTGGTGGTGCTGTGGTAGCGTTGTCGCCTCACAGTAAGACATTGTCCTGTTTGATTCTCAGCTAAAGCATCTTCTGTGTGGAGACATGCGTGAATGGGCGTACCTTCGTTGAAGGTTGTGCATCAGAGCTGGCAACTCAGTATGTAAAAATCTACTGACAATCATTAGCGGACCGGAGTTCCGCTGTGGTGACCCCTAACCGGGAAAAGCTGAAAGATACAACAACACTGCACATAGATTCCTTTCACATGTTCAGTTTGATTTTCCTATGGTGAGGATTTCTTTGCTGAAACCTCAATTTTGGGTACTGCTATAATGGCTCAGTGGCTAATTGCTGTGATTGTAGTGTACAGGGTCTTGGGTTCAAACCTTGCAGAAGCTGTTTGTTTCCCTGCTGGGCAGAACATGGGCCGTTGGATACAGAGTGATTAAGGCACTTTAAAGCAGTTGTAAGTGGGTTTGCATGGGTTTGTGCAGAACTATGCACTGCTAAAGTCCTGTTACAGTTTCTTGCACTCAGTTAGCTTCTACATAGCTTAGTCTGTGCAGGCAGTGCCTACCCCAGTGCAAACGTGCTTAAACCTGCTTACTAGTGCCTTATTCATTATGACACTGGCACTTCACATGTGCATTTCCTGTAGTACTCCACTTCATCAATATATGTTATTTAGTGGGTTTTGCAACAAAAATGTTGGTTTTAACATGCTTTGCCATGTAAAATAGACTGTGCTGCAGTGGGACTCAAACCAGGAATGCTTGTTTATTAGGCGAATGCTCTGCCCACTACACTATTGCTGTGTTGCTTTGTTTGCATATATCTTCTTTGTTATCCTCTTCAGCCTTTTAAGCTGCTTTAACCGTAGCTAAGCGATGGGCACACCCGCACACTTATGGTTAGCTGTACTCGGATTTTTAAACAAAAATAAAGGGGTTTCTTCATTTGATTTTTATGTACTGTTACTCTTGTACACATGGGGAACTGTTGGTGAAGATATGCGGACACCTATGAGCGATCTTGCTCATTTCTTACCACTTTCTGCTGTTCTACATTGCAGGGGCATGTTTATTCTGAGAGCTCTGCTCTCAGACACGCCCCCATGCACTCGTACATGCTCCATGTAAGCCTAGGAGCTCGGGTAGCATGCTTTATTAATATGCATTGCATGCTGCTGTCCTACTCCTAAATGGGCGCTTCCATGCTGGACTAAGCTAGTCCTGCACGGAAGTTTAGTAAATCCAGGGGTCTATCTTTGTCTATTCTATCAAACAAAGCTTCTGGCAAATTAAGTATCTTAGAAGCAATAATGAGAGAACATTTATCATAACCTAACCTTCTGATTTTTCAGTATATCCTTAAATGATTTCTTCTTCCTTCATTATTTTTTCTAGTAAACAGTTATTCTGTATCAGAAAAAGTACAGTTTGTTTCTCTTCTCAGTTTAATCTCCCCTCAATATAATTTAAAGCTGCTTCCACAGTGAGTTTTCAACATTTTATTTTTGGCCATGCCTTTTAGTAAGTCTATATTTTTGTTCTCATTTTCCCTTGTAGAGACCATTCTAGTATCAAGTTTGTTAATTTTTTATATGCCTGGAATATTTGAAACTAGAGTTTGAAATTCTTCCTTCATAGTACAGTCTCATGTTTCTTTGGTGTGATTCATCTTACAGCAGATCCACAATGAATAAATAATTGAACAGATAGGAATTAATTTAAAATATTTTCTTAAAACATGACACATAGATGCTTTAAAGTTGTCTAAAGAAATTCCGTACCAAAAGGCTCCATTAGTATCCTTATTCTGTATATATCCTGATAACTTTTGTTATATATCTGCAGAGAACTTCTCTAAAGATGTTAGTTGTCTGCCATCTTGACCATACCCAAACATTATCTCGCTTTCATTATTTTTTACAGTGCCACATTCCCCAACCCATTATTTTACATAGTTGCATTCTCAATTGCATTCTTCTATTTGCATTATTTCCACAACTCCTTCCTCACATTAGGTCTGTACAACTTCCATCTTGGTGCTTGCTCAGACTTATCTGCTGCTTAAAAAGAGTATGGACATTTTTTCAGGTTTTTCCCTGTCAGTATAAATATCATCTGGTATTTCCAACAACAACAGATGAAAGGCAGATGAACGAAAACCACAAGACCAGTAAAATTGAGTAGATTTATTAGCTCTCTTGATGAAACAGACAAAAAAGTTTGTTCTCTCTCTAGCGCCTCGGCCACAGTAAGCCTTCAAGGAGTAAACCTTCACAATTGTAAAACACTTTATATACTTACATCAATTAAAACAATTAAAATTAATTATACAATTATACAATTAATTAATCAAATCACACTTTTCCAGCAGCACTCTGTATTCAATCCATTTGGCAACAAAGTGCCATATTTTAAAATAAAAATAGTTTCTTTACTCAATAGTGACTTTTCAACCATATGGCCATTTACTTCAGTATCAGCTACTTGTTGTAAGATAGTAGCCTGCAAACTATCATAAGCCATTATGATATTCACCAAAATGTAAAGCTAATGGGCTTTCTGCTTTTGATTCCTTATGTCCCTTAAATGTTCAAGTAATCTTACTTTGAACATCCTTTTGTTGACCAATATAAAACTTATTGCACATTTTATAGCATAAATTACCTTTTGTGTCTTACAATTATATATACCATCTGGAGTAAACCTAACATTATTAATACTTGAAAACTTTTTACATATATACAAATACTACAGTTTCCACATGGAAGCATTACCTAAATCAGAAATTTCATACATTTTACACTCTGGTTTTAAAATTTTGTATGTACTACCATGTCTCTTAGGCTTCTACCTCTTTTATATGAAAAATTCATTTTCTCCATTAAATTAAGTTCCTCAAAATTTTTTAAAATTGAATTTTTAAAAATTTTGAGGAACTTAATAATTTAATGGAGAAAAATAATTTTCATATAAAAGAGGTAAGCAAGAGACATGGTAGTACATACAAAATTTAAAACCAGAGTGTAAAATGTATTATGAAATTTCTGATTTAGGCACGCCCATGTGGAAACTGTAGTATTGTATATATGTAAAAAAGTTTTCACAAGTATTAATAATGTTAGGTTTACTCCAGATGGTATATATAATTGTAAGACACAAAAGGTAATTTATGCTATAAAATGGTGCAATAAGTTTTATATTGGTCAACAAAAGGTTCAAAGTAAGATTACTTGAACATTTAAGGGACATAAGGAATCAAAAAGCAGAAAGCCCATTAGCTTTACATTTTGGTGAATATCACAATGGCTTAAGTGATAGTTTGCAGGCTACTATCTTACAACAAGTAGCTGATACTGAAGTAAATGGCCATATTGAGTAAAGAAACTATTTTTATTTTAAAATATGGCACTTTGTTGCCAAATGGATTGAATACAGAGTGCTGCTGGAAAAGTGTGATTTGATTAATTAATTGTATAATTGTATAATTAATTTTAATTGTTTTAATTGATGTAACCGAGTACATTTCTGCAAAATCCAAAACAGAGCTGTGACAGGTCCAAATAAAGGCTGCATATCACTTAGGAAGCATGCCAATGAACAAGTATAAGGCCATTGGCATTGCAAACAGCAAAAAAAAAATAAAATAATCAGCTTTATTTGTTTTAGCCGATCTCAGCTGTTTAAGCATAGGGCAGTGGTGCGCAAATAGGATCGGGAGGAAAATAACAAAATAAACCTAAATTAAACATTCTAACTAAAATCACAATGCTGCCATGCAAGTCAATGGCAGGCAGAAGACAACATGGCCAGTGAGTAGTGGTTGCTAAGGGGGGAGGCTCAGTGTGAGACATGTAGTTATGCATTAGCAGGCAATCATATGCAAATGAGGGGAATGATAGTGAATCCCAGTTTTCTCCAGCATGCTAGTCAGGTCCCAACAGTGTAAGACTAGGAATAGCTTGGTGCAAACCTAGGAGTTATGTGACATTATGGAGGGTGTGCCAGGCATACTGTAAGTGGATTGGAGCCCTGTGGCTCAGGTTTGCTACTAGCTTAGCAAGCTAAGCTAGGTGGTGTGTCTGAATCTGTCTAGCACTCTTTACATTGCCTAAGCAGGTGTGTGTGCCGTGCACTGGGTTTTACAGGAAGAAAAATAAAATGAAACCAGGAAATAGCAGCACTGTGCATATTTGAGCAGTCTGTTCCCGTGACATGCCCCCAAGCTTAAACAGGAAGGCAATGGGAAGGAAAACAGCAGTAGGAAGGTAATCAAGGAGAACTAGCATAGCTGGCAGGTGAAATGTATCAGAATCAGCCAATTACACAGGCAGCAGACCAGCCCAGCCCAGAACACTACTATAAACTACGCAAACACCTTCCCCTCTGGTTTTCCCACACTCTACACCACCGGTGTATACAAGCGGGGAAATTTTAATAAACAAACCTACAAAATGAGAGGGGCTGCAGCAGGTGACATAGAACAACATGTGCAAGAGGCTGAGGGTGGTGAGGATGTGAATGCTGCCGATCAACCCACATTGAGGAGACAGAGAAGAGTGTACAGACCCAGAGTAACCTACCAGGGGCTACATGAGCTGGAGATAGTGGAGCACTATAGGGTGGTGGAGACCTCCTACAGCAAATTGTTGAGCTGTGCCGGCCACACCTGACACACCAAACTGACCGAGGGGAACCTAACCCAGTGGATACCAAGGTATGTGTAGTCCTAGGAATACTAGCCACAGGTACCTTCCAAAGCTCAACTGGGGATATCATGGGGATCTCACAGGCATCAGCATCCAGAGTGTTCCACCATTTCCTGGATGCCATGTCAGCACATGCCAGTGAGCACATATATTTCCCCAACACCCGTGAGGTGTTGGCCAGCAATATGCATCTCTTCCACCAAATAGCAGAATACCCTGAGGTAATGGGTGCTATAGACTGCACGCACATATTCATTAAAGCACCACCCGGTGATCAGGGTAGGGCCTACATCAACTGCAGGGGCATCCCCTCCATCAACTGCCAGGTCGTCTGTGATGCCCAGGCATTATTATGAATGTGTGTGCTGGCTGCCCTGGAAGCTATCACTATTCCCACATTTGGCATCTGATGCAGCTGTATCAGAGATTTGCCAATGGGGACATCCCCTATGGTCACCTAGTGGGGGATGATGGATACACACTGGGGCTGTAGCTGATGACACCCTTCAGAAATGCACACACACACCTGAACAAAAATGCTATAATGAAGCACACGCACAGACCAGACATATAATAGAGCATATGTTTGGGATGCTCAGGTTAAGGTTCAGGTGTCTGGACCCATCCGGTGAAGCCTTGTAGTACTCACCAGCTACATGTACCCAAATTGTTATGGTATGTGCTATGCTACACAATATGATCCTGAGGAAACAGCTGCAGCAGGAACAGCATGGGGCAGGGCCACACAGCCCCCCCACCAATGCCAAGGCCTGCACAGGCACAGAGTGACTCAGAGGAGGATCAAACTGAGCCTGCCCCAGTAGGCAGCTGGAGGTGTGCCCAGTATGCCAAGGCTGCAGCAAAGAGACAACGCATAGCACATACACTGACTTAGTAGGGACCCAAGGAATGACACCTCTTTCTGACTTGCACATACAGTAAAAGGGATGCCAAGAATGACACTACCTGTGTTCAACCATGTATAGGGAGTGTACCATGTGCATCCAACATAGGGAGCCCTCCAGCACCATCCGCAATTCTGGCTCACCCTCAAGGTAAGTCAATCAACCTACCAATTGCCAAATGGAGTAGAATGTGTCATTACCTGTATCTATGGTATGGATATGAGCATGCAAGGGAATTGGGTGGTTGAATATTATGGCAGCAGAAAGTAGATATCCATAGTGGCACCATGACATCTGTAACACATACTGGAGTCACCATAGTAGCCAGTACTACACAGGGTGACAAAACCCACTGCAGGATATGTGCTGGGCGACATGTGTGTCCATATGACTCACACATGCCAGTCAGTCTCAGCCAGCAGGACAGGTGTAGACAAACCCAAACAGAGTCTGTGCTATGGCCTCTGAATGATGGCTATGGGTAACCTTTCCCCCAGGCCTACACAGACAGACTACAGCAGGTCAGGCAGTGGGATGTTAGTTCTGAAGGGTAGGAAGTCAGACACTAATATGTAGGGCGACGAAAGGTGAGATCTGTAGTACACTTGTATGCCTCTAATCAGCATGATAGGTAAGAATACAGAATGAAATGAAGTACCTGACATACCAGTGCAGTCATAGCAAATGTGTACAAGTGTCAGGTGTGCCTCCCATCCTACGTAGTAATGTAATAACAGTCAGGTGTGCCCCCCAATCCTGTGTAGAAATGTAGAAATAGACAGGTATACCCCCCATCCTATGTAGTAATGCAATGACCGCAGGTGTGCCCCCCAGTCCTGTGTAGAAATGTAAAAATTGTCAGGTGTGCCCCCGATCCTACATAGTAATGTAATAACAGCATGTGTGACCCCCCAAACCTGTGTAGAAATGCAGAAATAGTCAGGTGCCCCCCATCCTATGTAGAAATGTAGTAACAGTCAGGTGTGCCCCCCCCCAATCCTGTGTAGAAAAGTAGAAATAGTCAGGTGAGCCCCCCCATCCTATGCAGAAATCTAGTAACAGTCAATGCCAAATGTTCGATGGATACCCTGCAGAAACAGCATGCTGCCTGTAGGTGTACAACACAAAGGTCAGCACTGCAGTACAAACTACCTAGACTCGATCCACACATTAACGATGGGCATACTGGGCATGCTCACACACTTAGAGAAATGAAGGCAATGTCAGTCAACAACATACTGAAAGGTCATACTGGGCATGCTCACACACCTAAACACATGAAAGCCATGTCTGCAAACACCAGTGGACCAGACATATCTGGCAGTCACGGATGTTAGTGCAAGCACTCCTCAGTATGCACCACGCATGCCTTGCACACACAGTGGATAGGAATGCAGACATATATATAAGGACAACACACTATAATAAGCCAAAGGTAGACTCACATTGATGTGTGGAAGAGGATGACTGTGACAAGGAGCCATCCACGCCTGTCCCACCCAGCACACAGCCAAAGGGCCACAACCACATGAGGTTCAGATGTCACTCACTGCAGATACTAGCCACCAGTATCTGTCAGCATTACAGACTATGTGGTGCACATGCTAGCTGTGCACTATGACTGTACAAGGAAGTAGTCATCTAGCAGCTGAATACATGTACCTGTGAAATAGGACCTTGTGTGTGCCCACATTTGGTGTGCCAACCTCTAGATGAATGGGATATGGCCCATGCACACACACTGCCCTCCCCATAGCCCTACTATGACAAGCCTGCTGAGGTCATCCACTGTGAAATACACCTTTGGGAGAGTTGTAGCCCAATAATCTCCATGGTGTGTCCCATAACTGCGTAATGCTGTAGTGTGATAAACTAGTTAGGTAGGAATTCCAATCCCAGACATGGCAACTGTTTGTGTGTGTTTGTGTGTGTGTGTTTGTGTGTGTGTCTGTCTGTCTCTGTGTAGACAGCAATGCTTTTTAGGGTAGTCACATTCCCTACAATTGAAATGCTCTACTTTGGTAAGGCTGCTGATGTCATCCAACTAGAAATACATCTCTTGGAAGGTTGTAGCCCAAAAAATCTCTGTAACCCATGCCATAACTGTGTACTGTTGTAGTGTGGAAAAATAGGTAGGAGTTCTAATTTCAGATATGGCAAGTGTGTTTGTGTGTGTGGCTCTCTGACTCTGTCTGTGCAGAGAGCAATGCTTTTTAGGGTAGTCACACTCCATACAATTTGGATGCTCTACTTTGGCAATGCTGGTGATGTCATTCACCTAGAAATACACCTCTGGGAAATTTGTACCCAGTAATCACCATAGCACATCCTATAACTGTGTACTGCTGTAGTATGATACGTTAGTTAGGTTGGAGTTCTAATCCCAGACATGGCAAGTGTGTGTGTGTGTGTGTGTGTGTGTGTGTGTGTGTGTGTGTGTCTGTGTAGAGAGCACTGCTTTTTATGGTAGTCACCCTACATACACTTCAAGTGCTCTACTTTGGTAAGGCTGCTGATGTCATCCAACTAGAAATACACCTCTGGGAAGGATGTCACCCAGTAATCTCCATAGTGTGTGCCATAACTGCGTACTGCTGTAGTGTGATATAGAACTCTGGTAGGGTTCTAATCCCACCCATGGCAGTTTTGGATGTTATGTGTGTATTTCAATGTCTGTGTAGGGAGCAATGCATTTTAGCCTAGCCACACTCAATACAATTTGAATGCCCTACTTTGGCAATCCTGCTGATGTCATCCAATGTCAAATACACCTTTGGAGACGGAGTTCTCCAGTCATCCCCATGGTGCATCCTATAACAGCTTCATGCTGTAGTGTGATACAGACTTCTGTTAGGGGTTCTATAACCATACATGTTGGTTGTGGATGCATTGTGTGTGTTTCAATGTCTGTGCAGGGAGCAGTGCAATTTAGCCTAGCCACACTCAATACAATTCGAATGCACTAGTTTGGCAATCCTGCTGATGTCATCCAGTGTGAAATATACCTTTGGGGATGGAGTTCTCCAGTCATCCCCATGGTGCAGCCTATGACAGCTTCATGCTGTAGTGTGATATAGACCTCTGTTAGGGGTTCTATAACCACACGTCAGTTGTGGATGTTTTGTGTGTGTTTCAATGTCTGTGTAGGGAGCAGTACATTTTAGCCTAGCCACACTCACTACAATTCGAATGCCCTAGTTTGGCAATCCTGCTGATGTCATCCAATGTGAAATACACCTTTTGGGAAGGAATACTCCTGTAATCTCTGTGCCGCAGTTACTATAACTGCGTACTGCTGTAGTGTAATAAACTAGTTAGGTAGGAGTACTAATCTCACACATGACATGTGTGTGTGTGTTTGTAACATGTATCCTGTGTGTAGGTGGTTATGAGTGTGTAACATCTGTGCCCAATGTGGAGTGGGTTTTTCAAATTTCTTATATGGTGGCCCTAGTATATATCACAATGTCCACAATACAGAGATAACAGATGTGAAATAGCTGAGAGATTGGGGTGCAAATCCATACCCATACATGTGACATCAAGGCCAGACAAACAAAGTTAGCAACCCTAGTATTACCCAGAGAACACTCTCAACCCATGTCTCATTGACACACACACACTTGTCTAGGCAACAGCCACTATGTTGGTAGCTCACTGCATATAGCCCACTGACAGTAACTATGGAGTGATTGCAGTGGGCTACAGATGGCATGGCACCCTGTCCAACTGTCCATTAGGCATGTACATGCAGACATTGCACCTTCCCCATGTTCCCAACTGGACACCTGCAACACCTGTGGTGCCATGAAATGTGACCCACAGAGGACATACCATGCCTGAAAACATGTCACATATGGACAGATGCCACTGACACGAGGGAATGCCATTAGCATGCTATCAATGTAGGTGCAGGGTAAACCTGCTGTCCATTACCAGTTCCCGCCACATGAGGCCAGGACTGGCACATCTGATGATAATCTGTGTACACAACATGGACCAGACACTCCAGGTACAGTTCCACATGTAACTGTCCATGCATGTGGGAGGTGTGCAAATCACAGACACCATCAATGTCATGGACTAAGGAACACATATATGGCAAGCAATGCACAGCATTGGCTACATGCAATAATCACCCAGGTGACTGGATGATGAATACAATACCCACCTGTATGGGCAAATCCAGAAACTACACCCCTGAGCCACAATGTAGACCATTGTCATGTGGCCTGATGCCAAGGTATACCCATCCCCTAGCCTTGTATAGCTGTCTGGCACAGTTGACCACTACACACCTGTGAATCAATGCACCCATGCATGTCAGTACTGGCACCATGTGTGTGTATATGTGTGTGTGTCTGTTTGTGTGTGCATGTGTGTTGTATGATGCGTATGAACACAGTCACACTCACTAAAACCCCCATTGGCATACTGATACATGCTGTCTGATGTTAGACACCTTCTCATACCCTTTGCCCATATCACCTTCATATGACCCCTGTGGTCCATGTGATACCTGTACAGTAATATGTTGTGGCAATCTCACCAGTGATGAGTTGTATTCCTGGCACTGCCAAGTTTGTCAGTGATCTGTGCGTTCCTGTGAGAATGTGGCTGTGTTGATGCTGACACCTGTTCATGTGGACAGGCACATGTACTACAACTACTGTATAGCTACCATATCCCTGATGCAGATGTCACTCACCATCACATATATGTTCTGAGGGCTCCACAACATGTAACCGATGTGGCGCATCCAATAACTGCATAGAAATGTGATAGCACTACATAGTCATCAGGGTTTTAATACCCTGTGCTGGTAGATGTGTGACACAAACATGTTTAGGGTTTACTCTCCCACCCCTCCCCGACTTGTCTTTGCCTCTGTCTGCCTCTCTCACTCCCTCTCTGGTGGATGTGGAGACCTATGCCTGCTTTGCTTAGGCAGCAGCATGTCTATTTTAAGTGATGCTCATGATCAGCTGATGGCCTGTGCATGAATTGCAACCCTTCTCTAGCTGATTGCATGTGGAACAGCTGTGGTAACATTCCCATAGCCAATTGCATGGAAACACACTCCAATATCTAGGAACATCATGTTGGTGTTGGGCCTTTTCATTCACTGTGAGCAGGAACTCAATCTGTTTGGCAAACAGCATCTCAGAAGGAGTGGGGATTTACCTCTAGCAACATACACTGTGGAAACAGGGCAACACACAGGAGGGGGATGTGCCTGACCTGACTACAGACTGTAAGTGCTACCATACTGCATTTGGAGTAATGTTGGTTTAACAGGTTGTGTGTGGATATGGCTGTCCTACATGTTTTAATACCTGCCATGTCAGTGCTGTGTTTATGAGGAATCCCCATCTATAGGGTTGTCTGCAGACTGGGCAGTGTGTGGTGCCTTTGGTTTCATGTGTTACCCACAGAGCATCTATCTGTGAACTGCAGAAGGTAGTGTGAGGATTGCAGTCTGTAGATGGTGAAAGCCGTGACAGTTACTGACTTCATATCCCTCATAGGACATATGTTGCAACAACTCCTGTTACAACAGTAAATGTATGAGGTTATCACAGCAACATGTCAATATTGGCCCTGTGTATGTGCTTCCAGCCACAACTCTGTCAACCTTTGTAGATATGTCATGCAGTAAGAGGTGCATATATGCTGTACACCATACTTAGTGACATCATATCTGATAACAAGCCAGTGAGATATCAGACTGCTACACATGTTATGTACAGTAGGGGTTATATTTGATGACATAACCTGGACATTCTGTGGTTGTGTGTACAGTAGTGAGGTCTGTGTACTTATGGTGAATGTCGACACTGTGTGTATTGTTAATATGTACTTTGGCCTGTGTACAGACTGTGGTAGATGTCATTGTTCTTTGTCCCGTCCTATCTGATGTTACATGCTGCTCCACTGTATGTTACCATATCGGCTTACATGTTTGTAGGGCAATGCACACATATGTCCCATACCACAGACAGGCATCGGACCACACTGTGTAGTGGCCCAGTATATGTAGAGTCTGTGTGTGAGCGGCACATATGAGGATGGTGTTGAACAGATAGTCCATATACTGTAATATTATGCTAGCATACCATATGTGGCTGTGGCTGTGTCCACATTGGATGTAGCTATGCACTTTTACACAGGTGTATCTTACCCTGTGATGTGACATGCCTGTAGAGCCTGCTATATATGCAGGTACATGTGCATCCCCCCATAGGAAATTTAGGCCAGTGTTGAGCCAGTCTGCCTGTAGCGTGCACAGTGCTTTGTTACATGCCTAGCAGCTTAGTGTATTTGCCCAGTGAGATGTCATGTCCAGATACTTGTCAGATGTACTGCTGCTGGGCCTTCCTTAACAGTCATGTATGTTAGACAGAGCAGTGGGATGCTGTACAGATGTATGTCAATATCTAGTGGGTAGTATGTGGCCATGGCACCTCTGTATGAGCAGTTAATATGCGTCCGGACAGATGGGGTGTGTGAATGCATAACTTATGAGGGCAATTGTATACCAGTCATTACATGTTATACCCATCTACATGACTGTTAACATCCACATTGTCAGGCTTGGTCCACATGTTTTTCACTAAGGGGTTCTGTGTATGCATCTGGACTGCCCAGAGTGTGTCAGAATGTCCACATATATTGGCCAATAACTCTGCTGTAGTCCATAGGGGCATTACGTGCTAGCAGGTACTGTACTATGATGTCCTTAGGATGTCTGTCA
>NC_056726.1:404563110-404605610 GCF_019279795.1 Protopterus annectens | reverse complement strand
TTTCCTAGACAGAAATATGTTGTTGGGCAGTGTGGGCGACAGTGATGTGTAATACCTCATTATTCAGAGCAACTGCGTATTATTCTTGTATTTGTGGGAACAGTATTGGTATCTGATAGACATGTGGGAGGAATGTTTATTAGCACTACCTGAATGTTCCTACACACAGTGCCAGATTCCACATTACTATTATGCACATACATCTCACTCTGTTAGTGTACACACTCTGACCACAGCTTGACAAGCTGGGGTGTAAATGGGACATATGTGGCTTCTTAGTCACATAAGGTATTGGGGAGTTGCTAGTGTGCCAAATTTGTTCTCATAGCTGTGTGTCAGTCAGTTGTATTTCCTATTTGTTGCCTATATGTCTAGGATCATCCCACTAATTTGCCAGGGGGACAGGATGATAGGCAACAGATATGGGCCACTTTACTAGACATTCTGGATATATCTGTACAGTTGTGGGGTATGATTCTGTATTCAGACTACTATCACTGGCAGGATTCGAACCATGGCTTTGTGTGCAAAAATCAACAATTCACATCTCAGTTGCATGTGCTATTTGGTTTTTGTTGTTTGCAGTTTCTCTGTTTACTGTCTACGTGTCTCTCAGTTGAGCTAAATGGCCTCTGGTGATTATATCTGTCATATACAGGCATTCCTACACATTCAATTTATGGTGCACAGTGTGGGTAACAGTGCTTAATACTACAGTACTATTACATGATTGCATATCTACATTACCGTATGATACCAGGATATACACATGCAGTCCAGCAGTTAGACCTGATTTGTCAGGCCATTACACTTTTATTGACTTACAGACAATATGCAGTACTTGCCTTGAACAATACAGGTTTTATACTAGCAATTAATTTACTACTACTTTTATTTTTATTTCCTATGACAGTAAATGCATGAGTATTACTGACCTGCCTCACATTGCAACCTCGCCAGGCGACTGATGTGGGCCTCCTGATTCGTGGCCTGCTCCATTGCAGTTTTGGTGGACATAAGAGGAATATTTAGCCATACCTATCCATGATATACCTGAGCTGGCAATTATTACACACATACTGGGTGATATTTACACACGTCTGCAACATTCCCTGATGCTGTAGCCTCCTGGAGCCACTCCTCCAAGAGGTCCCCCTTATGCCGCTTCAGGTTGGCATAGTGGTGCCTGACCTGCTCACCAGTTCAGGGTATGCCAGTGGCACTGGTGAGGTCACGGGTGAGACAGTCCCAGGCCTCCGCCTCATATTGGGAGCCCTGGTACTGGCCCTGCAGAAGTCTCTGAGCATGGTCTTTAACTAGGAGTCCTGTCATGACCTTGGACTCCTGGATGCACCAGTGCTGCACCCAGAAGTGCACACCTTCTCCCCTTAATGCCATAGTGCCTGCAAGGGGAGGTTACAACCAGTTAAGAGAAGTATCCCCGCCTCTTGGGTTTAAGTAGGGCCAATTTCCCGCACTTTTTCATGATTGGCCGGTTTTGAAAAGGCTAAGCTATAGGCAAACCTGCTTATCTAGGGTTGGCATTGTTTAAAGGGGTATACCACTGAGCACAATGAGTTAGCTTGTCTACACATTGCTTACACCTCCTAAGCTGGCTTGTGCAATTACATTAGACTTGGCATTATAATGCCTTTTTGGCATTGGGTCATTATTCATTATACCTTATATGTATGCTTGGTATCCATGATTAATGTGTACGTACACTCTGTGGGGTCCTTGTGTTTTATTGAGGATGTCAACACTCTATTACAATTACACCTCACTTCTAGGCTTACTGCTGTACTCCAGTTCACATATTTATGTTATGTAGTGGGTTATGGAACATATGACTGTATACTGATTCCTTTCACAGGTTTAGTTTGGTTATACTATGGTGAGGACTTATTTGCTGCTACCTCATTCTTTGGTGTTTCTGTGATGGCTTGGTGGTTAACTACTGTGACTATAGTGTGTAGGGTCCTGGGTTTGAGACATGCCTGTCTGTTTATTTTGTTGATGGGCAGAACAAGGGCCATTGGATACAAAGTGATTAAGGCACTTTTGAGCAGTTGTAAGCAAGTTTGCATGGCGGTAAGCACTGTTAACCCGCCGTTACATCTGCTTACACAGTGTTAGCTTTAGAATTGCTTAACCAGAGTGGGCATTGTTCATGCCTCGTAAACGGCCTTACACCCACTTACTAGTGCTTAAATATTCTTACTACAGCGTATTTGTGCTTAAACCTGCTTACTAGTGCCTTATTCATTATGACACTGACACCTCACATGTGCATTGACTGCAGTACTCCAGTTCATAAAAATATGTTATTTAGTGGGTTATGCAACATAAATATTACTCATAACATGCTTTTCCATGGAAAGTGGAATGTGCTGCAGTGGGACTTAAACCAAGACTGCCTGCTCATAAGGAGAATGCTCTGCCCACTACACTATTGCTATGCTGTTTCATTTGCATATATCTTCTTTGTTATCCTTTTCAGTCATTTAAGTTACAGTAACCGTAGCTAAGCGATGGGCACACCCGTGCACCTATGGTTAGCTTTAATCGGATTTTTAAAAATAAAAATAAAAGGGTTTCTTCATTTTATTTTTATATACTGTTGCTGTTGTACAAATGGGGGACTGTTGGTAGGGATACGCGGACACCTATGAGCGGTCTTGCTCATTTCTTACCCCTTTCTGCTGTTCTGCATTGCAGGGATGTGTATATTCTGAGAGCTCTGCTCTCAGACACGCCCCCTACACTCTTACACGCTCCATGTAAGATTAGGAGCTCAGGCAGTGCACCTCATTATTATGCATGACACGCTGCCGTCCTGATCCTAAATGGTCGCTTCCATGCAGGACTAAGCTAGTCCTGCACGGATGATTAGTAAGTCCGGGGGTAAGTCAATTTTCAGCTTACACTGTACTTTTGTAGTCAGCCCACAGGTTATTGCCCTGTTGCTTTTTTGTGCCTTTTGCTTGTATTTGAAAACGAAAATAGCTCATTCTGTGCTGTTTTAGTAGTTAACGTGCAAACACATCATTTACATGGTCATAAGTAGGCAGTAAGAATGACATAAATAAAGCAGAGTGTATAAGCACAAACTAGTTCAAACCATACTAAAAAGATACTTCTTTCTGATATGGGAAATATGCTTGCATTTTATTTGTTATATTTTGTTCTCTAGTTTAATTCCTTTTAATTAAATCTCCACTGTTAGAGCACAGAAGTAAACTTTCAGTGTAATTGAATATAACAGGCAAATATAAAATACAGAATAAAACGTAAAATGTAATACAGTATAGAAAAGGTATGCTGAAAATCTGGCAGTTATTAAAGTCAACAAAATAAATTGTGTAATATTATATTTGGTGAAAAAGGTTAACCAAAGCCTGTCTTGTGACTGGTGATTCCTTTCATCTGTGGGCTTGAAACAGTGTATGGTAGTCAGCCAAAGTTCAGTAACACATCATCTGGTTGCAGTTTCACTCATTTCACCCACAGTGCTTTTTGTTTGCTAAAGCAACACTTTGACTGTTACGCTGCTCAGCATACTAAAACCAATACAACAAGGGACTGCCTTTTTCCCAGGGATACAGCTGTCTTGGTACTGGCCATTTATATTTGACAAAGAAGAGTAGTTTGCCTCCAAAGACAAAAAAAGTTTAGAAAGAGATGCCACTGGTATCACTGAATTACTGGACTTTGTTAAAATGTGAGTTAGTGAACTGCACCTCAGTAAGTCTTATCATATTTGTAAGGATTAGACATTATTGCTCAGTGTAACAAAATTTAGACTATGTATTTAATTGAACTGTATGTGTGTGTGTGTGTGTGTGTGTGTGTGTGTGTGTGTGTGTGTGTGTGTGTGTGTGTTGAGGGTGGGTGTAAGACACATATGCAGACATACACACACACACACACACACACACACACACACACACACACACGCACACACACGCACAATGTTGCTAAAAAAACTATAAAATAACAACAAAAAGTACATTATTTAGAAACTCCTCAATTTTTAGTCAAAAGAGTGATGTGTATGTGTAAACTGTTCCTTCCAGGAGTTCCAGATTTGATATACGAATCCTAAAACTGCAAAAAAATTAAGTATGATGGAACACAAATAATAGAAAACTTTAAAAACTTATGTTACATATTTAAAACATTTTGCACCTCCTCAGTGTGGGAGTTGCACTGCCCGCATGTTCCCTGCTACTTATATATACCAGCTCTGATATTGTTGCAACTTGAAGAAGAGGAAATACTGTCAGAAACAGTATATATTCCCCTTATAATTGCATTTAAATTTCACAGTTCTGAGGATTAAAGTTATGATCCTTGATCATACAATGGTAACCCATCTAAACACAATACATACAATTCATTGCCAATATTAGTACGTTTGCTTAACATCATTTGTCAAGAATATGTGTGAGCGATGCTTACAAACAAAAACTCCATAAACATTGGACATGAAGGCCAGCGTTAGTAACAAAAAATATTCAAGATAATTAAAATAGAGACAACATTATTAAACACAGCCTTTCTCATTTGTTAAGGAGATTGTTGACTGGGACCCTTACTGCTGTATTCTTTGTAGGCTGGACATCTTGGAGGCTAAATTAATAGGGACAGGGGAGAGCAGATGAAGTAGATAAGGAAATACAGATGTGTACAGGTATGTGTCACCGGTCTATGAGAACAGAGATATGGGAGAGTAATAGATGTGGGTGCAGCCTGGTTTGGAGATAAGGTTATTCATAGTTCTTTGGTAGATTCAGCAGATGATCAGACATTGTTTGAGTATTCAACAAAATTGTAGTGAATATGTACATGCTAACAGACTAATAAGAAAATTGTATAATTTGGGTCAGGATATAAGAAACAATATTATGCAGAATGGGTTTTTTAGCTCAAAATGTAGTTTCTCTCAGTAAAAACGAATGTATGCAGCTGGACCATCATGCAAATAGTTTGAGAGAAAATGATTGCGCAGTAGATGTTAGTTGCCACATGGGGGCAGTGCAGAACTACCTGAAGGTACTGCAGTCCTACTCATCAGTGTTCGCAGTTCAGCTGTAAGACATGCCGGAGTTTCAAATGCAAATTTTTGTTTTGCTTGAAATATATTAATCAGACTATTCACCCATTCATTGTGTGGTGAGTTGGTCATGAATTTATTAATCTGCATATGTGATTTCCTACATATCTTTGTATCCATTAATGTGCCTGTGTATCAGTCGATATATATAGACATGCAAGTGTGTATTGTGTGTGTGTGTGTGTGTGTGTGTGTGTGTGTGTGTGTGTGTGTGTGTGTGTGTGTGTGTGTGTGTGTGTGTGTGTGTGTGTGTGTGTGTGTGTGTGTGTATACATATAGGCATTGTGAGAAAGAGAGTAATACACCCCAAAAGTATCTTAAAACTAAGACAATGGAAGGCTTTTAATTGGTATGTTTTGTTTTCTATACAACTGCGTAATGATTAAAATTGCTCTTTTATGGTTTGAACTGGTTACTTTTAATATCCTGTTGCAGTACATTGCATTATGTTAGACTATGTTGGTAGCAGAAGAAGGTAGTGAGCATTTCTTCCTTTCATGCAGACTTAACATTTTCCCTTCCCTTCCATTTCTCCCTCCTTTCTTAGACTTTCTCCACATGACCCATGCCATTTCAAATACTCAGAAGGATTCCCTCTACATTATGCACTCTGATGGTACATAGACATTCAAGACAGAAGTTGATTGCTATTGTTTGCTGCCATACTCTAAATCCAACCACTCTTCCTCTTCAGGATGGCCCCTTCATATCATCCTGAAGTGACCGTGTGCACTCATTTAATGGGCCACCCTCTTATCTGTTCTGATGTCCAGTGAGAAGACCCTGGTTATATTCGATCACCTCTATCCTGTACACTTTTTCTGGTATCCTTCTTTTCGTCTCCTTCTGGGAATGTGATTTTTTTCTTGTTATTTAGCCTCCAGATCTGCCCGCAGTGCATAAAACTGTGGTCTGACTGGAGCCTGATGCAGCAAGAGTATTATTTCTTTCCTTCTGGAATCCAAGTTAAAACTAAAGTGCAATGGTTAATAATGCCCATTATAAGCAGCAGATGATTTTCTTTTACAGCAAAATATGTGCCTTTTAACATTACTTGCTGTAGTACAAGTTAGACAAATTGTAGGAATATGTTGATGTAAATTTTGTGAAATTATTACTAGTAAGTTACTTAAAATGTGAGTCACTACACACTTAGAACAACTTCTTTATTAATGAGTTGGCATATGGGGTTTGAAAGTGAAGTTGTTGTGTCTTTCGGCTTTTCCTGGTTAGGGGTCGCCACAGCGGAACTCCGGTCTGCTAATGATTGGCAGTGGATTTTTACGTGCCGAGTTGCCAGCCCTGACGCACAACCTTCAACGAAGGCACGCCCATTCATGCATGTCTCCACACAGAAGACGCTCTAATTGGGAATTGAACAGGACGTCTTACTGTGAGGCGACAATGCTACCGCGGCACCACTGGGGTTTGAAAGTGAAGTGAATCTAGAATTTTCATGTTACTCTGCCTGAAATTTAGAAATGGCAAAGCCATTTTTGCTGGGATATTTTTGCTGTGTACAACACAATTTTAGGCAAAGCAATTGCATTTCAGAAGTAAACATATAGCTTAAGATTTAAATTGAGGAGTAGTTAAAAGCAGTAAAAGAGTCATTCTTATGGATTGACTTCTACTATTTTTAGCATGTTTTGGCTAGTCACAAAATATATCTAAAAATTAAGTAACAGTAAAGGTTAGATAAATCTGCCCCATATCCTGTCACTTGCATAGGTCCTTGTCTTAGCATTAATTATTTATTCTAGGCACAAGGAAAGTTGCACATGCTGTAAAGTGCATGGTGTGAGATGAAACCTTACATTCCTGAGAATGACATTTTTTTAAATTTCATCTGCTTAAAAGGCATCTTACACCTTTAGCTACATTTGGACTCATTAGTGAAAAAGCTATGCAAACACCCCTTCTATTAATTAAGTTCTGAAGTGAGTCATAAAGTGTTATTTATTGTAAAAGCTGCTCACTTGAACTATAAGGTATGAAAACATCATGGCTAGCCCCTGCATCACAATGGACTGCACATATGGACATAATACCCAGACACTACCTACTGAGGATGTGAAATCTGTAGGCATGGTATGTCAATGTAGTAACACACACTATTGACAGCCACCATTCACTGCTTGCAGCAATATTTATTCTGAGACTGCTCCTTTGTATGCAGATGCAAAGTTTAGATGTCCTGGGCAGCCACGGGAATATGGTAGTGACCTGCATTAGAAGATGCATTTAACAAGTGCTGTTACACAAAGTGTTGCAGTATGGAGCAGGTTGTGTACGTGGACTGCATACCTTAACATGAAATAGCACAATCTCATGCTTCATTGCCAAATCCTAACGCATTCAGGTTGTGCAGACTGAAATGTCCAAAGGCCATTCCAGCTAAAGAGCACAACCTTACACTGCCATAAGAAATTCAATCCATGAACAACACCATTTCTCATTCAAGAAAATTTCACTAAACATAGACATATCAGTCATACTGGAAAGGGATAGGAAAGGTGATCAGAACTGCAATGACAGACTGAGATGACAATAACAACAAACTTTAAACAAGGAATAAAGCATTTTATGGCATGACTACAAACATTAAATATTCAAATTCCGCTTATATTTAAAAAAAAATAATAATATAAAGAGCAATTGAAATTCAGCATTCTGGTGGGAGCAAAGCACCAACACTCCAATGTGGTGGGCTTCACCTTTGACTTAATATAATCAGTACTAGGTTGCTTTGACAAGGGGAAAGATTACTTTTTCCTTGAAATGTCCTTATTAGAACAGAATGCATATTTGTTCCATGAAATGTTTATACTAGTCTACATTACACTAAATTTATATGGTACTGAATGATGTGGCAATGTACTCAGAAGAGATGACCCTTAAAATACTCCTAAAACCACATATATAGATATGGATTATAAGAAATTAAACTAAAATTATAAAATAACTAAGAGTAGAACCAATAAAGTGAGTGCACTCTTTATCAAACATAATGAGGAGGTACTTGCAGCTAACACAGAAATTACTCCATGTTACAAAAAGCACAAGAGAAATACTGTCTGAAGCTATATCTCAAATAATGAATTCTTCAGATGGGAAGTGGCATTTCCAAAGGAAGTAATTCTTGATTTTCTAAAACACAATGAAACCCAAGGTAAATGGAAGGACAGACCCACAGCAAGAAAACTGTGCACTATTAATCTAATAAGATACTTAGGTGAACTAAGTTGTATTTATTGGAGGGTGAGGTGGTGGACCTTGTGAGGATATCAGATATTATTTGTGCTAGCATGTCTGGCTGCAGTTTTGTAAATACTTGTAAATAATTGTAAATTATCCTGTGTTATATATGCCAGCATAACTAGCTATAATTTTGTAAATAAGTTTATGCTTTTTGATCGTTTCTTTGATTTCTGTAAGATGTTTGAATCAAACAATGTTCTTCTGGCTGACCAAATGTACATTTCTTTTAAAAGGAATTCTGAATGCAGGATGTGTCAGTCAGCTGACCTGAAGGTGATGTCGTGTGTCAGAGCTGAAAGGAATGGAATCTCCACAGCAGCTGTTTTTGTTTACTTTTCAAAAGTATGAAATGAGAGAGTAGAATTTTCACAACAACCTTCTGTGACTTTTAAAAGATTCTGCTATAAAAAGCAGGTTCTGAGTCAGTTGAGTTAGTTGCAGTTGTTCAGAGTTGAGTTGCAGCAGCTGTTGTAGTAGTCAGTGGCTGTTTTCCAGATCAGCATTTATTACTCAGAGTTTTTCAGAACTGTGCAGCAGAAATAATAGGATTTGCTATTCTATTTGCTGAGGAATGGACAACAGCCTGAAGAGTGGACATATATTCTTATTTTGCCTGCAGAAGTAAGATCATTATCTTGCCTTGCTTATGTAATTAAATTAAACAGGGACAGTTAATCTTTAGACAGTTAGTGATCTACAATTATAGTTAAGATTTTTTCTTCCATCAGTGTGAAACCGATCCTACAGTGTTATTTTCGTAATTCCTGTGTGTGAAACTCTGTGGTTTTAAATAATTTTTGTTTATTAAATATTTTACTACCTTCTATTGTGGCTGGTTATTTGGAAAGTACATTTATTTATCGGGGAGTGTTTATGCTTATTGTGATAACACCAGGGCAACTCCCAAAAGCCTTACTGATTGGATTGTATGCTACCCTACATATCAAGATTTATTCTACCCAATATAATTGAACACCCCTTTTGAAGGGTATTATGGTGGCAGCAGTACCATGTAATTTGAGAAAGAGGACATAGCAAGTAAATCTGTACCAATCTTTCCCAAGAGTGTTTGTATGTGTGATTATCAAATATTTAAGAGTGATTGTGTCAAATACCTAGAACTGGGACACAATGTTCTGCAGTGGGTAGTGTGAAAACTCATTTGCGGACCTGGAGTGAAACATATAATCTAGTCCCAGGTTTGGAGCCTGCTCCTGGTGTACTCATAGGGAAAAGTACATGTTCTATCCCTTCTTTCAGTGACGCTGCTTTATCAGAGACAGTGCTGAGGATTGGGGCTCCTTAGTTACTGCCCCAGGTTTAAGTAGGAAGTCGTCACAGACCTTGTATGACTTTCCTGTATTTAAGAAGTTAGCTGGTTTAATGTCAAATCAATACTGGATGCATACATTTGTCAGCTTTAGAATGAATGGTAAAGCACCAAATAAAATAGTTGAAAGGGAACAAATGTGGTAATACTAGATGAAATCATCAGTAAGGAAAAAGGGATACTGTAGGATTTACTAGGGGTTAAGTACTAAGAATAATCATGCCTTTATCTGTGTATTTTGCATTGCCAAGCATTTGAAAGAAAAGATGTCATTAAGTAGATGATGCAAGCACGTTTAATGATTTTATTGCACATTATCCAACAAAAAGTTTATCATGGGCTTGAGAGAGTTCACTGAAAGGATAAATATGTGAGCAGTCTCACATTATACTGTTATAAGTGGAGTGGGAATGGATCTGTGTTTATCATGCAGATATGGGCAAAATAATGTAGGTTGCAGAAAAACAAAACTAAAAATAAATAAAGAAAGCAATTAATTTTAAGCAGTTAATGAGAATAAATTAACTTCACCACCAAAAATGAACCTATTCAATTACTTGCACTGTATCACATAAAGGTGGCATAACTAAGGCTGAAACAATTAGAAGTGGTGTAAGGGGATGCTCCACACATATAACATGCTAAGTTACCACCCCTTTGTGTAGACAGTAGCTGATACTTCATTTAGAGTACTATATAGTTATCTATAAATACCAATTTATTGATACTCATAACATAGAAACTGTCTGCACAAAGCTATCAGAGTAGAGGAACGTCTATCCCGATCACTATAGACCACGTTCCAAAAAGACTTGGACATGGAGTAACACGCCACTGAGCAGTTATTTCATGCCTGAGTCCAAATGATAGTGTTCAATCTGTCTCCATTTGGTCTGTGCTAAAAGTGAGTGCTATGCCTGATTCAAAAGGAGAATTTGGACTCCTGCACTGAAATTTATTTTTATTTATTTATTTGCAGTTTGATGACCAGGGAGGTCCACTGGGCTTAAGGAGCCTGTTTTCAGAGGAGGCCCGGGGAGAAAAGCTCCATAATACATAGCACAAGCTCTATAATATGAAGTACAATACACAGTAGAAATAGAACCAAAGTAAGCAGATTTTAAATACAAAATAGCAAAAACTAAACAAAGTTGAACAGGAACATATGGTAATGTATAATACATATTTACAAGTTTACTGGTTGAGAGCAGTAGAACAGAGTTAAATTACTACAGAGGTTTAAATCATCTGAGAATGGTATAGAAGTGCCATTAGCAAGAAGGCAGTACATAGGGTTAATCCCTAATGTGAAATAGTTTGGTGGTATAGATTGGCAAGGCTTGTGAATATACAAGGCTGAATCATTAAAGAAGCATGTTAAACTTAAAGGATTTCTCATCAAAGCAAAAGCTCCAAATGCTTGTGTGGCTAAGTATAGCAAGCAGTACCTGGTGGGAAGCCAGACTGCCTTCAGTACTGAGTTCTGTGTATAGGTGGAACTGTATTACAGGTTTTGGGAGTTGAAGGTGAAGAAGAGCCTGGGTCATGCACATGCATAGTTTAATGTAATGCAGTGTGAGCCATAAAACAAAATCATGTGGGGAAGAGTTGTAATGTCCTGTAGTTTAAAAATAAATTTACTTCACTGGTGGGTTAGTGACCCTGCATGCTCACCCCTTCTCCAAGATAGCGAGAATGTGAGCATGACACCCATGGTGGCCTTCATGCCTGTATTCTGCTGTACATCCTTCAGATGGAGTCCCTGCACAAGATGGCCTCAAGGCTTCGCAGAGCCACTTGTATATCAGACCTGGTATTGCATGTAGGGCTCCTGCCTGCAATGCCAGGTCTGACATACAGGTGGAGCTGCTGCACCAGAGAAATTCAGCTAGAATTGGCAGCCCCTCAAATCATCAGGTAAGATCACATTACACTCAGAATATGTAATGAGATTAATTAATGTAACATGTTATACAATCTCATTATCTTTTCCTGGTATCAAAGGACTCCCTTCAACTCAATATCTCAATGTTGTGAGTTATTGACTTGGATGAACCCTATTCCCCTTTAATGAGTGGTACGGTGCATTTCACAGTTTGGAGTAGCAAAAGTAGAATGTTGGAGGCTGATCACTCTGAATGCTCAATTTTTATAATCCAGCCTTATTTCAAGACAAAACAAAGCAACATAATTGGTAGTTTGTAAAAGAGATGAAAGATATGATCAAGTCCAGACATCAGGCACCAAAGCCAAACCCGAGACCCTATTGCTGTGAGAATGTGACCCTAATTACTGGTTTACTATTCCATGTGGAACAAGAGCGTATCTGCAATTCAAATAACTTAGTTTTAGATCCAGATGCACTGTCAGCACACAGTACAACTGACAACAACACAACTACATCCGTATCATCATCATCACACTGTGTATGCATCAGAAAAGCCAGAACATATATCCTACAACAATCAGCTCAAACGTTTTTACAGTTAGACTACTGCACATTTTCTGCACCACGAATTTGAAAAAACTACTTCTTTTGTGATATCTTTGATGAGAGGAAATCAACTTTAGCCATTCACTGTAACAAAGGTGAGACAATATTTTGTGAAAATCTGGACTCTCAAGTCACCTTAAGTTGATACTTTTTAGCATGGTAACTGAAACTGCTTAATTTTATAGCAATCCATTTCTGCTTTCTGGAAGCTCAGAATTATCAAACTATTGTAACAATTACATTTATCATGCTATTGTAACATTTCTGTGCTGATGTGTTTAGAGTTCACTTAGTCTTCCAGAAAACATAAATGGATGCTAACAGTTACAGTGGTAAATGTAAGTTTGTGAAATATGTAGTAAATACTAGAAGTCTTTAACAATGATTTAGAACTGAAGAAAGAAAATTGCTTCATGCAACATTCTATAATTGTTTAAATGCAGCTTTGTATTTATTTCAGAAAATCAGACATATGAATTGTAGGACATCTAAAACCGGGATACTTACCATCTTGCTGGGAGTCTATGTGGGAGAAGAGAGTGCAGGGACAAAACTGGGACTGTACGCAGGAATCTGTCATGATGGCTGGCAGTCCTAACTGTATATCCTCCCTGACGCCACAGAGCACACTATCCACATCCACCAGGGTATTTTTTGCAGCCAATTGCACATGGAACACTGTTCTGCACATCTGCTGCATCAGAGATAAATCTGCAGTCATTGCACTGCCTTGACCGCCACAGCTGTCTGCTACAGTGAGTGTGCACACCTCAGATGCAATGTAGAGTTCAGATGCTGTCTGTACTGCAGACAGAAGTGAAGGCCATGAGGGACTATCAGATAGAAGATGTCTGCTATGCCCTGGTGAGGTTGTGTATGCAGACCTTACCTGTGCAAGAGCTTATGTTTTGGTGGATATAGCTGACCACTTTCCTGTAATACTGCAGACACTGTGACTGTGTCATTGAACCATACCACTTGCATGTTGTCATCATTATCAGTCACGGGTGTCCTACTGACATGAGCCCTTTCTTGTCCTATTGTACTGTACCCTCCATCAGTAGAACCTGTGAAGACAGGAACATGCATGGCACCATTGTATTTCCACATGTATGCCTGCATAACACTTTAGGAATTCATAGCCCTAAACATGGCAATACAGGTGTAGATATACATACCCTCCCATGCAGGTTGCTGCAGTTGCAGATCAGAGGTACATGAAAAGACTAAAATGCAAGTGCGCCTTGATCACTCCTTCCCTTCTAATGCATTGGAGTGCACTATATTGTACTATATTGTATTAGATGTTAGTAGTGTCATGCATCCCCGACTGACACAAGAGTGCTTACTGTCAGCCCAGGTCTCACATCTAAACTGCTCTTACATTTCTTAATTCAATGCATTCCCAGCCTCTGCAATAAGTTACCATCACAGGTCAAGCAAAGCACTACTTTGGCTCCATTTAGGGCTAGTCTTGATGAGTGAATGGGTGGATGGGTAGACTCAAATTTACAACAAGGTTATTATGCAGCCCTGCTCACTTTTGGATATAAATCCAGAATTACCCATTCTAAAGACTTAAACCTCGCCTGTTATCCAAATAGGACCTGCTGGAGAGACAGGTATGTATCCCAGAGATTTCCCTTTCTCTGGAACAGGGTCCCCATCCATGTGAAGCAGAGTTCCTCTCTTACCCAATTCAAGTGCAACTTGGACAATTGGATGGGAAACTGGAAATTCATCCCTGATTTGGCACTTATGTCTCTAATGGACACGGGTAGTCTGTAAATGGTTCATCTCCCAGGTCCATGCTTACACTTATCAAGGGTATCAGAACTTGTCAGAGATTTGGGATGTATGGCTAAGCTCAAAAAGGCCTTTGTGGTTGTTAGCTTAGTAAACACCTATGAACCTGCGAGTACCATTAAGCACTTGTAAAGGTAGGCAAGAATATTTAAGTGTGTCTGCTTAAAGGTGTACATGACTAGGCATGTTATGGTTCCTGCAATCAGATGCATAGTATTGTTCCTCTTTTACTATGTTCTGTGGTATGAAGGTCCCCTGTCTCTGTATAACAGGTGACATCAAAAGCTCCTCAGCTTAAATGAGGCACTTCAGTGTGGGTGGTCAACCTCTGAGGTGGACATGTCAGTCACAATGCTTTGTGCCTTGTCTTTTGCATTCAGTATTATATAACTTTTCAATGACTCTGTTGCTAGGCTCTATTATGGTATCCATTGCCCCCATCTCTGCAGATTTATTTATGGGATATATCGAAGAAATGATCAATGATGATAGACATAAGCTGTTCTCTGCTTGATTGACATGCGTGGAAGGATACCTGGATGACTGCTGGCTTATTTGGCGGTCAGATACATCTGAACATAGTGAGTTTGTGACCTATCTTAATGAAAATAAATGGGGTTTGGAGTTCACTGTGAGATTTCATTAGAAATGAATTCCCTTTCTTGATGTCTGGGTATATAAAAACATGGATGGGACTTTAAGTGCCAGACTGTACAGGAAACCCCATACTAAAAATTATTTCCTAGGAGCAACCAGCTGTCATCCAGGACAAATGATGTACAGTATTCCAAAATCACAATTTATTAGACTCAAGAGAATTTGTTCAGATACTAGACAATTCCAGGTGGCACCTAAGGATCTATGTAATAGGCTTCTTGCTAGGGTGTATGACCCTGAAGCAATCTATATGGCCCCGAGTGAAGTAGATACTACAGAGAGAAAATTTCTTCACATGTATAAAAACAAGAACAATTTGGTCTGTGATATGCACCACAAATGGGTTACGATTACCACTTATGGATCAAATACCAAAATGTTAGTAGATGTTTTCTTGCTTCCTTGTCACATTTTTGGCTAAGGCAATCACATAATATAAAGAAGTATCAATCTATTTTATGATGAGTTTACTACTAGGTATTTTGTTTTGTTGACATTCAAGTTCTATGATGTCATCAATATGAAACAGTTCTCCTGTAAATACAAGGGGTTTGAAAGAATTCTGTTTAGATGTTACTGACAAAGGTGCAGTTAGCATGTAAACTGGCCTAATGACTTTGTTTCTGTATCATGGAGTAGATTAATAAACAATTTACACCATCTTATTTGCAGTTTGCTTTTACTTGAATGTGCTGAGCTTTTTGATGTTTTCTCTATTATAGCCACCCATAGCATTTACATCCTGTATCACTGTCTGCCAGATCTGGTCCTGATACTGCTTGCAATGGGCTGCTTTGCCACGAAACTGCATGTGTTGTGTGCAATGGGCCAGCAGTAGCAATATGTTCTCTTATGTAATGAACTTTACCAGGCATTGTGTCCCTCATATGACCATGCTACTGCATGCAGGTCTGCAGACAACACATATCAGTCAGTGTGTGCATGGTACACTGTCAGATGTTGCTATTTCTGAACACCTTCCCTTTTCTATATCCACCTGTTGAATTTCTTCAAGTCTTTTGGGTTTCTAATACCATGACAGGAATGGACCCCATTCCTAAGTCAAAGTATGATTAAAGTTCATGAAATTAGTATTGTTTCAGTCTTTGATGTTAGCTAAAAGTGCTCTTCACAGCACCTGCAATATGCCCAGAACTGACCCCTTCTGCAATTCATATGAAGTTACATGTATTGGTAACATATCTAAATACGACTGTGAATTCATTTTTATGAGACCCATTGCTCCTACTACTATTGGAACTGTAGGTGTATCCTTCTTCCACATTGCCCTAATTCCTGCCTGCAAATACTGATATTTTATGACTTTGTGTCTCTCTGTATGTAAGACACTATAATCACGAAGTATAGCAATTTTGTCCTATTTTCATGGACTACTATATCTGAGTTTCCTGCATCTGTTTTTTGAAATGTTCGTAATGGGTGATCCCATGTGATAAAAACTTCATGATTTTCTGTAATGCTATGTGACTAATGTTTCCAGTGCTTCTTTGCTACTTCACTATTGTGATGTCTGCAAAATCTTCAATGCAACAGTCTTGCCAAATTATTATGCCTTTCAGTATATAGGGCCTCTGTCATATCACACTCAGCAACAAGATGAGCGACTGTTTCCAATTCTGGTTTACAAAACCTGCATTTGTCTGTTCTTTGACATGTTCACAGTCTTTGTAAACCAATGTGTACAAAGTCCACTATCCTGGGATGCAAATATTAACCTTTTATTTTTTGGTTTAAATTCACCTCTCTTTAACCATTCCTGCATCACATCCTGATCGACATGAGGTTGTTCCAGTTTTCTGTACTTGTAACTATATTTATGCCTGTTCCACATTACTTGCTTTCTTATCTGGTCCTTCACCTTATATTCTTTCTTTTTGTTTTTTGGCACATTCAGTTGCTGCCTGATTTTTATCTACTTCTGGTTTGATTTCCATTCCCAACTGACACTGATAAGCTTCTGCTAAACTAAACAAGGAAGTAATTTTAGACTTGTTCTCTTCATGTTTTAAAACTCCCACTATGGCTGGTTCTTGTGAGGCCAGCAGATATGCATGCTGTCCTATAATTGCAGATCTATACATGTAATCAATTTCGAGGAGGCCCATACCTCCTTCAGAACACCTGTTTATGTGGCATGGCTAATGCTGTTCAAAGTCTACCCACCCTAACTTCCCAGTTTGTATATTGTACCCATGACAAGAGGCTCCAGCATCCTTATGTACATGTATCAGCCACATTTAATGCTTTGCAAAGCCTTACTCCCCCCGTTTATTATAGAATGCAGCCGTACTTTAACATTTGGTCTTGGAATGCCAAACTCCCTGTGCTATGTCCTTGACAATGTTTCTATTGCACATGAAGTTAGATGTAACTCCTTCCTAATTTTGAAACTCCTTCTATAACTCTGTAAAGCTGCATGTCTATGGAATTTTTATTGACACTCTCAATTCCATAGTTCTATTGCACTGAGGGAGACTGCATAAGATAGCATTGGTGATTTATATTCTGCTAATAAGAGCCAATTAGCAAGGGTGTTATGCTACTAATTATTAACAGATCCAGAGTGGTCAGTAGCAAAGCAGAGAGTACCATAGGAGCTGCACACTCCCTAGTTCAATGTCATGGAGACAAAGATAAAGGGTATTGCACTAGTCCAGTCATGAGAAAACCAAGCCATGAAGAGAGACTGAGCAAATTATTTATATGTGTGTATATATATATATATATATACACACACACACACACACACACACACACACACACACACACACACACACACACACACATCTGCGGGTGTGTAGTGTACCCCATATAGGGGTATGGGGGGTTTGCCCCTCCCAAAATAAAATTACCTCCAAGATTCACAACAAGTTATTTATGAACTTTTTAACTTTTAGAGGTGAATTGGAATTGGAATTGAATCAGACCAGTTGTTTTACATTAGGAAGGTTTGTGGCCTGCACTGTGGTGGCAGGACAGGTAGCTTACATCCTTCTAAGTTGGGAACTGCTGATTGATGGCTCAGTGTCTGTTATTCTAAAAGTGTATTAGTTCTGGTTTAAGCACTTGGGCTTCAGGCCAGTTATTTTACATTAAGAAGGTTCGTGGTCTGCACTCTTGTGGGAGGAGAGGCTGGACTCTGCCCTTCTGAGCTGGGAATTTCTGGTTAAAGGCTTATAGTGCCTGCATATTTCAACTGTTTCTTACTGAAATTGGTACACCTTGTTTGCTGTAGCATAGACTAGATCCAGGCCTGCTGAATCTAGCTTTGTTTGTATGCTTGTTGTTTGTTTGCTTGTTATTTCCCTGAAACGCTAATACCACCTAAAAAGCGGCTTTTCAGTGCTTCTGTGGATCTCTAGTGATATCTGCATTGCTTACTGTACTTATTTCCTTGTTTCACTTAAAAGAAAGTTACTATTTGTCATTTTTGCATTTAAGTTACCTGTAACACATTGCATTTAAGTTACCTGGCACTTGCTCATTAAAGCAATTATATAAGTCAGCACTAAAAAATTAAAAGCACTACACCCTCACAAACTCCCCTTGAGTACTTTGTTCCCCATTGGCCCTTTTTTCAATTATAAAGGAATTTCCAATACTATTCTAGCATGTCCAAAGGTCAGTTGTCAATCTCTACTCCGGTCCAGCTGGTGAATCTAGGAATCTTGAGGCAATGTTACAACTGCCTCATGTACACAGACAACCCTCTCCTCCTCCCAACAAATTCCAACACATGTGAGAGATGCATCCATATAGCCAAACTGAAGGCTAAGCTCTCTCAACTCAGTACTGGCGTAACCAGTCAGGAGGAGAAGGAAACCACACTCACTACAATTCCAGTCTCACATAAACCTACCACGACAGCAAACCAAACACATAAACACACAAAAACATACGCGGAGGCTCTAAATAAAAATCTGCCTAAGCAGCAGAGACCTCCAAAGCAGACACCCAAGCAACCGCTACCCCAAAACAAAACACGTGCAACACATAGCTCACAAAGCCAGTGTGCCAAACAGTCACAGCCCTTAAGGCTAAACAACACACCTGATACACTTGTAATAGGTGACTCTATCATCAGGCACACTGATGTCCCGCTCACCAGGCTGAACAAGGAGAAGGTCACGGTGAGCTGCATGTCGGGTGCTAGGATCCGCCACATAACACAAGCACTCAGGTCACTCCAAGGCAAGTACAAATATAACTCAGTCATTGTCCATGCTGGTGTGAATGACCTGAGACGTACCTCCGTGGACTACATGAAAAGAGACATAGAGGAGCTCTCTGAGCATGTGGCCCAGGCAGGTATGACCCTGACCTTGAGTAGCATCTTACCCTCACCAAGAATGATGCCACAATATGAAGACAAGATGATCAATTTCAACAACTGGCTTAAGTATTGGTGTCATTCAAAGGGGATCCAATGCCTGTCAGCCTGGGATGACATGCGCAACAAGCCACGATGCTTCGCTAGGGACGGCTTGCACCTGTCACCCTGGGCTTTGGATATTGGCAAAGGCTCTTGCTACCCCCATAGTGCCTTTTTAGGCAAGGCTCAAAAGACAAACCCACCTCCATAGGTATCACAAGGGATAAGAAACTAAGAGTAATGCTACTCAATGCCAGAAGTCTAAACCTCAAGATGCATGCACTCGAAACTCTCCTTAGCATGGAGAACATCGATATCTGTGCAGTAACAGAAACCTGGTTCAAGGCTCCCGAGAGCACCCCAGCACTACCAGGTTATATCTCATACCATGCTTTTCGCCCCAAACCTTGGACCAAACCACAAAAGGAGGGGAGTATCAATATTCGTCAAAGATACCCACACCTCCAGGTTGGTGGCACAGCACGAAGCATCAGAGACTATCCATGTGCAACTAACAGTGGGTAAAACTGCCTTCCAGTTTATAGCCTGCTACAGACCACCCTCCCAAACCCAGGAACCCCACTCAGCCTTCCTGAGAACACTGGAAAATATGAAGGTCTCTCCAAACACCATTATATTGGGCGACTTCAACTACCCAAACATAGACTGGGAGCATTACTCTAGCTCCAACACCCTAGCCCAAAGGTTCCTAGAATTTATAAACTCAAATGCTATGGAACAACTTGTTACCACTCCCACAAGAGGGGAAAACATACTGGACCTGATCATCATCAAAATGGGGACTCTATGCTCCAGACCAGAAGTGTATCCCTCACTGGTAAGATCAGACCATAAACTAATCTCACTGGATATTCACATCCCGACCCCACCTCCTGCCCAGAAAACCACAGTGAAAAACTTCTCTAAAGCAAATTTCACACTCCTCAAAACCGAGGTGGAATCCTTCAATGCCCCCGGACCTGTGGAAAATACGGCCCAGACCACAGAATCCTTTATAAATGCATTCTATGAACACCTTCAGGAATGCATGGATCATGCAATCCCAAATAAAACCAAGACCCAATCCTCCAAAGGCAGACGTCCTGTCTGGTGGACCCCAGCCATAAACAAACTATACAATAGAAGGAGGAATCTACTAAATGATAGAGCAAAATCCCAAAAAGGGAAGGCATCTCTGATCAGTATTAGCAAAAAACTACAGGCACGCATAAAATTGTCTAAGGCCAGCTACGAGAGAAAAATTGCACAGGACACTAAGGATAATCACAAGGCTTTCTTTAGTTATGTTAGGAACCTGGGTGGGAATTCCCAGATATGCTCAGAATTAGTCCAAAATGACAAAAAATACACTGAACCCACAGACATTGCCAACATCCTAGCTGACAGGTTCAGCGCAAACTTCTCCCCCCCCTCCCCACCAAAAGGGCAAATATCTATCCCAGCAGAGTGCTGCCCCCCTGACATCTCAGATGCTCAGGTAAGAGCCGCCCACTCCAAAGCAAAAAACACAGCATCAATGGGACCAGACGGTGTCCCGGGCTGAGTCCTACATGAACTCCAAGAAGAGCTAAACCCAAGCATAAAACTACTGTTCAATCTCAGCCTTACTACAGGATATGTACCTAAAGAGTGGCGTACAGCAACAGTGGTCCCTCTCCACAAAGGTGGTGCCTCAACGGATCCTGGAAACTATCTCCTCATAAGCCTGACTAGCTTGGTCTGCAAAGCTATGGAAAGGATCATCATGGACCTCATAAATAAAGATATTGGGGACCTACAGACACTGGATCCTACCCAGTTCGGCTTTGTTAAGGGCAGAGCCTTCCTCTTAAACCTGGTTGATTTCTTTGAAACAGTCACCAAAGCCATTGATGAGGGGAAGGTGGCCCACACAGCCTACCTGGACTGCGCAAAAGCCTTCGATACAATAACCCACTCGGGCATTATAGATAAGCTCACCAGCTTAAATATAAACCCCTATGTCACTAGATGGGTTGCAAACTGGCTCAAGGACAGAACCCACATGGTTAGAATTGCTGGAGCCATGTCAGACTCCAAACCAGTTACAAGTGGCGTCCCACAAGGCTCAGTCCTGGGACCTCTCTTGTTCGGTATATATTTCTCGGAGGTACAGGCCAACACGGAAGAACTGTGGCTGACCAAGTTCGCAGATGACTGCAAACTGAGCGCCATAATCGACTCTCCAGCCGACACAAGCATCCTCCAAAAGGGCCTCATAGAAACAGACAACTGGTGCCAGAGCCATGGCCTCAAGCTAAATGCCAAAAGTGTATAGTCATCCCCTTTGGCAAAACAAAGTGCCCACAAATTACCACATAGGTGGTAATCCATTAAGTACAGAAGAAGTAATTAGGGACCTGGGGACCCAAGTTGATAGCAGTCTCTTATTTGACAACCACGTGGCCAAAGTGGTTAGAAAAACATTTTATATAGCCCACCTAATCATGAAGGGATTCACATCTAGATCAGGGGAGGTCATCGTGCCTCTTTACTCATCCCTCATCAGGCCCATAATTGAGTACAATGCCCCTTTTGGGATGTTCCTTACCAGACATCTGCAGCAACTGGAAAGACCCCAAAAGTACCTCACCAAGAGGATCAAAGGGCTCAAACAGATGCCATATGCTGCCCGGTTAAAGAAAATCCAGCTCTACTCAGTGGCATACCGCCTGTTCAGGGGCGATCTGTGCCTGACGTATAAAGCCATGCTGCACCTCAGAAAATCCAAATCCCATTGAGCTACGCGCTCGAGAGACTTGAACCTCAGCACTGAAATAAATAGGACATGCTGGAGGGACAGATTCATAACCCAGAGGCTCCCTTCACTCTGGAATAAAATCCCAGTCCAGGTTAGGCAGAGTCCCTCATTGACTCTCTTCAAGAGGAATCTTGATGAGTGGATGGGAGATCGTAGGTTTAACCTGGGTATCACTTCTGTGTCACTGTTAGACAGAGGCACAGTTTACTAACCTCAAAACAGGGCATAGCAAAATTAATTTAAAATGGGTGGCGAAAGCCAAACACATTCTGGCTAGGCTTATAAATGCCCTAGGGCAGATAGCCTAGTATGAACCTATGAACCTAAGTGTTGCTGATGGATCAGGATGATTCTACATCCACATAGTAGGGATGCAGTAAGCCCCTGCCTCTAATAATTTCAACCAACAGAAGCTTGTATTTGGGGAGCATGAAGTGACCCAAAATTGATCCATGTGGCTTTTTAAAATCTAGAGACAATAAAGAGGAGAAAAGTAACAACAGACACCACCTGCTGGAATCATTCGGGTAAATCTTATTGATTTATTTATTGCTTTGGTTTACAGAGACTATGCAACTGAGCACACAGACCTTTTTTCAGTGGCAGCCCAGGGAGAAAAGCTCTGTCTGTAAATTAAGTAAAGTTACAAAAGTTGCACAAATATGTTACAAAGAAAAACTTTTTGTAAGATGAAGGAAAAAAAAAACAGTTGAAATGGCAGCAGAGATGATGTAGTATGATCAAAGCTAGTCTTGGAAAATACAAAGATCTACCAAGTCAAATGCAGTTAAAAGATGTAGAAGGATCAGAACTGAATAAAAATCATTGACCAGTTACAATCAAAGTCACTTGGTACAGAACTACACCAAATACATCCAGGCAAGATGTTACAAGCTTGGTTAGACAAGGATCTAGACCACTATTAATGAAAGTTTCAGTACCTTGGCTTTTGGTTTTGATGAACATTAAACCAGGAAGTTGGTGGAGTAACCCTTTTCCTCTATTCTTTTCTCATGTTGAAGGAGGTTACAGCTGGATCTTCCAAATATATTGCATGTGTTATGGCACTGGGATAAGCCTGCCAGTTCCTCCTTGTTGTTGAACAGATGTTCATTCAGGAGTTCATGGACTTGCTTATCTCCTTCATGTTACTGTCATAGGATCATAGGATCAGAGGAAGTTACTAGGCTAATGGCCCTAGTGCCTTTACAAGCCTAGCCAAGTTCTAGCCTTATTTCCATGATCAGCACATATTGCTCCTGTCCAAGAGGGACACAGGTGGAACCCCTGGAATGAATTTACGGTTACCCATTTAATCATTCAAACTGCATCTGAACAGGGGCAATGAGGTGCTCTGTTTGACATGAAGTGGGAATCTGTTCCAAAGGTGTGGTAAATTCTGGAGACAAATCTGTCCCTCAAGCAAGTTCTATTAATGTCACATACCAGATTAAGGTCTTTAGAGCGAGTAACCCATATACCATTTGACTTGCAGATATGCAGCATTTCCAATAAAGCAGGGTCAGAGGTTGCCTTATATGCAAGGCAGGGATCACCTCTGAGTAGTCTGTATGAAACAGAATAAAGTGACAGTGATTTCAGATGGTCCTCATAGGACAGATAATGAAGACCTTGAATTTTCCTTGTGAGGAACCTTTGTGTTCTCTCCAACTGCTGCAGGTGCTTGGAAAGGTACATATCAGAAGGGGCATTGTACTCAGTTATTGGCCTGATGAGGGGAGAGTACAGAGAGGTTATAACTTCTTTTTTTTCTGAAGATAATGCCCTTACTAATGAGATGAACAATATAGAATGCCTTTCTTACCACTGTGGTGACATGGTGATCAAAGGTAAGGTTGCTGTCAACTTGTGTGCCCAGGTCTCTCACCACTGAGTGCATACTTAGGGCATTGCTATTGATGTGGTAGTTAGGAGGAACATCACTCTTACTGAAAGGGATGATAATACATTATTTTGCATTGAGTTTAAGGCCATGACTTTGGCACCAATCATTTTTTGTGCAAGACCCTCATATAGGATGTTAACATCATTTGGAGATATTATGACCACTCCCAGTTTGGAGTCATCAGTAAACTTTGTTTTCCACAGACCTTTAGTTTTCACTTGTACTTTGGAGAAATAGATTCCAAACAGTAGAGGTCTCAGGACTGATCCCTGTGGAACACCACTGTCTATAGGTCTACTGTTGGAGGTGGATTCCTCTATTATGACTATATATGTTTTATTAATAAGCCAATTAGAGACACATCTAATGATATAAGGGTTAATAACTAGCTGGGTGAGTTTGTCAATGATGCCTGAGTCAGGGATAGCATCAAAAGCCTTGGCTAAGTCTAGGTAGGCTGTATGCACAGATTACCCATTGTCAATTAGTCCGTTGATTCTGAGTGACTTTAGTGTGTGGATTTATGAGACATCTCTGAGACTTGTTAAAGAATTCCCAAGTAATATACTTAAAAAATTAAGAAATGCCATACTGGCCCAGTAACAAAAACCACGACGATACTGGAACACAGAGGTGATATAATACCTTTTAATTGGAACAGCATAGGTTTTGCAAAAACAGGTAGACTCACTTCCCTTTCTAGGCAGAAGTGGATATTTAAACACTGTTATCTAGCATCAAAAACTTAACTACCAAGGAAAGGCTCCTGAAAGCCCCAAAGCTCGAGCAACTGCAAAATCATTGCATTAAAAGGTTAATAACTTTGTATTCCAGTGTCTTTGTGCATATTATGAGGCAATTCAGGTTTGGCTAGTTAGTTATGTCCAGAGGCCATATATATTGGCATATGCTGGACTTGGCATTTCATCTGGGTGTGGTAATTAGTGATCTGGTGGTAGAGCTAGTCACATGGTCAGATCACAAGCTCATTTGCTTCTTGATGTCCCTGAAATGGCAGCCCCAGTCCATAGTCTGATGGTTTGTAGGAGCCTAAATTTAGTAACACTGGATGTGCTGGTTGCTGTTCTCCAATATGATATGCAGGGGTTCAGTGCAATGGAATTTAATAAGGCTGTTGAGACATGCAACAAGGTCTTGATGTCCTGTTTTGATCTGGTAGCCATAAGTTCTGAACATCCTGTTAATTTTGTCCATCATGAACCATGGTATGGACTTGACCTTCATGATCCAAGATGAATGCGGTGAAGATTACAGACGTGATGCCACCATATCACCTGTTCAAGGATAAACTTGCATTAGACAACATTAGTCAATCAGGCTGGTGTAACACACATAAAAAACTCTTATTTCTTTCTCAGGAAATCTCAGTAGCAGTGAACCACCCAGTAGTACTTTTCCATGTTGTTTCTATACTTAGTCGTCTGCCGTGCTTTGCCACCCAGAAGGTCTTGTCTGCCAAAGAATGTGAGCTCGCTGCCAGATATTTTCCTACTAAGCTAGCCTCCTTCAGGTCCAGTGGTGACCCAGGTATGGTCCCAGGGACTTGCATCTCATTAGCTTGGTGTAAGTTTGATATGCTAAATTATGATGAATTTGTTATACTAATCTCCAGAATGCACTTGACAATGACAGCCACTGGGCTAGATCCTTGCCTGACCATCTTGTAACATCTTGCCTGGATGTATTGGATCTGGTTCTGTATCAGGTAAGCACCTTGTCTACTGAGACAGAAGTTTCTACCTTGAAGTTAAAGGAGGCACAGTTTACTTCCATTCTCAAGAAGGCAGGGTTTGATGATAAATAATCTTTGTTAACTGCAGACTTATCTTGAACCACCCTTTAATTGGTAAGGTACTTGAGAAGGTCATCTATGTGAAATTTTACTGCTTTCTGAGTGGTAGTAAAACCTATGAGCCATAGCAGTCTAGTTTGTAGTTTAGGCAGAGTACTATGAATACCTAGTTAGGTTACTTAACTATGTCCTAACAGCAGATGATTGGTATGCTATCTCATTTTCATAGGTTCCTAAGTTCATAGGTTAATAGGTGTGTACTAAGCTAATGACCACTGGGGTCTTTTAAACCCTAGCAATGCAACCCAAATCTCTGACAAGTTTTGGTATGTTTCATAGTGTAAGCAGGGTCTTGAGAGATGAAACATCTACAAACAGGGGCCTGGGAGATGAATCGTGTATAGGTTGCCTTTATCCATTAGACATAGGTACCAAACCAGGGATGAATTTCCTGCCTCCCATCCAATTGTCCAAGTTACACTTTCATTTTGTTAGGGAGGAACTCTACTTACATGGATAGGGAGCCTGTTCCAGAGAAGGGATATTATCTGGCGAACATACCTGTCCCTGCAGAAGGTCCTATTTATATCACAGGCAAGGTTTAAGTCTTTAGAACAGGTAATTCTGATGTTGTTTGTTTTGCATATATGAAGACTGTCCATCAGACTGGGGGTCCAAAGATACCTTGTATGCAAGGCATAGATCTCTTCTCAACAGCCTATAGGAGACAGAATACAAGGATAGGGTTTTAAGATGGTCTACATAAGACATGTTATTTATGCCTTGTATTCTTTTAGTAAGTAACCTTGGTAGATGTTTCAATTGTTGTGCCTGGTTAGGTGCATATAAAAGGGGACATTGTACTGAATGACAGGTCTGATGAGCACCAAATACAATGGATCAATAACCTCCATGGACCTAAATGCCATAACTTTGTTTATAAGTTGCACATCACAGAATGATTTCCTCTCTACCATAGACAAATAATTGTCAAATGCTAGATTACTGTCAATGTGTGTGCCGTAGTCGCTGACACCTGGGTTAACTCTTAGGGGTGTATAGTTAGTATGGTAGTTAACAGGGGTGGCAAACTTCCTGAAGGATACTATTATGCATTTCTTGGCATTTAGTTTTTGTCCATGGTTCTGACACTAATTATTTGTCTATGTTAGCCATTCTTGCAGAACATTGGTATTGATGGGGGTGTTGTATGACAGCTTTGGATTTGCAAGCATCTCTAAATTTGATGGTGACTGGCCTCTATCTAGAGATGGACACTGCAGCTCCAATTTACTGGATCCTGTCTGTGAGCCAGCTGGCTTTTCACTAGATGACATAAGGGTTGATATGTAACTTCTTGAGTTTGTCAACTATGCTTAAGTCGGTTATTGTGTTAAATAACTTTGTCAGGTCAAAGAAGGCAGTGTGAAATATTTTGCCCCATCCATTGTTTTGGCGACTTCTCAAAGAGGTCCACCAAGTTGAGTAGGCATCACCTACCCTTGACAAAAGCAAGGAGCCTGGGTCTGGAGGTTTCCTGCATCAGTGTGTATAATTTCCATGTTAATTCTTTCCATGATTTTGCATACGAGACTAGTGAGACTTCTGGATCTGTAATTTACAGGGTCTGCAGATGACCCCTGCAGATGGATGATGGTAGCATTCTTCATTCTTGAAGCATGCAGCCTGTTTGGAGGCTATGGTTAAATAGTGATTCCAGAGGGCCTGATATGTCTTGTTTAATGCCTACCTGGCTAGCTTTTCTGCTTACCTGGTTAGCTTTACTCAGATTACTTTTCTCCAACTCATAGCCACTTTGCTTCCCAGTCTTTTGTACCTTATCGCTCCTCCTCCTACTTCACGTATTTCCTAAACTTTTACCTTCCTTCTTCTCTCACACCCTACACTAACTGCAGTTTCTCCTCTGTCCGTTTATCTTCCTGCTCATTTCTATAATTTCTCCTTTCACATCTCTCTTATTGTCAATTTTTAAGCTACATTACTACTTACATATCTGTAAATTATTACTAACCTCAAAAACACCCCAGTTTGAATTTTCCCTGCAGCCATCATGCTATAAATACATTAACTGTTATTGTATTTTATTTTTCTATTCAATAATTAGCCAATTTATGTTAATTTCTCTCATCTGTTAAAATGCTATGTTCATGAAAGAAGTATTTAAAAATCATGTAAATAAGTTCCTGTACGTATGTTTTTACCCTGCAATTATAAATGTGCATCATATGCAACTTTTCTCCCTGGGCCTCCTCTGAAAAGGTTTTTTTTCCCAGCTGGACTTTTACCGGTCAACAAAGACAAATAAATAAATAAATACATAAATAAATAATGCTGTTTATAAAGAAGTCTGGGGTATTGTCAGGGCCCATCAAGGCAGAGTTCTTGACCATAGAGGAAAGCATTCAGAATTTGTTCCCTAGTGATCATCTTGGTCCTTTTAAATCTTTCTTCTGCATTTGACATGGTGGGCCATGATATTTTTACCAGAAGGTATGAACAATTACTGTGGTATCTAGGGAGGTGTACAAGAGTGGCTTGCTTCCTTTCTCTCTAGTAATTTTCAGTCAGTTGTGTCCTAAGTTATGTTTTCCTTATCATTCCCCAATAATAACAGGGTTCTATTCTGAGTCTTCTGTTGTGTGTCATGCATATGTTCCTGTTAAGAGACATTATTCAAAGATGAGCACTAAATTTCCACTCTTACACATATTATGCTGATGGCATGCAACTTTCTCTCTCTTTCCCCTCAGAATTCAATGTTAGTCTTAAAAAAACAAAACAATAAGTCTGGTGCCGTAGACTCTGGTGAGCTTGCAGTATGGCAGTATTATGAAATCTTCTCCAGGATTTCTGCTTCAGTACTTTTTATAGCTGCATGTACCTGCCTAAAGTTGCATTCCAGTACCTTTCTGCTTACCTTGTTGCTGGACTTTTCCCTGTTCTTTGATTCTTTCCCACTACCCCACTGAGGTATTAAGCTAAAGGTTTCTGAAATTATAACCATAGGGCTAGAGGTATGGTTTAAATTTTTGTCTAAGCCTCCCACCCTTTTCTTGTTGTAGTTTTAAAAGGCTGTGTCTCTGGTTTCCACCGCTTATGGTAATCTGACTTCCAAAGTCCCTCCATCCCCTTTCATTGCTATTGCCTGTTGTACAACCTACTTAAGTACTTTCCCATAGATCCATAATACTAAGTGCCCATCCAACAAACCATTATTGCACTTGAATAAATCTCCCTTGCTACAAAAATTATCCTGCTCATGTTCCCAGCACTCCCATCTGCTTGGTGCTATACTCTGATTATGTCCTGAGTTAATCCTGCTCCATCCTTGGCAGATAAAATATTTATTTTATTGTTTTGCACTTCAATTAACTGTTAAGAGTGATACAGCTTTATTTTTGCTTTATTTGTTGATTTTAACTTTTAAACACTCTAAAGGTCCCTAATTCTTAAGTGCCTTGTTTAAGTTGTTTTGTTGTAGCATTATACTTGCAAGCCATCTTTCTTAGTCTTATTACATCAATAGGTTAGCAGTGCTCTGTACAGACACAAATGCTCAGAAAGTAAATTTTATCCAAAAAAGTTCCCTTAGAACTGAAACCTGTGACTTAGTTTGGATAAAACAAAGCAATTGGGCAGAGACAAGCTTATAGCAGATAGTTTCACATTAAACACTACTGTCAAACCTTGGCACAATCTATCCTGATCCACTGCCAAAACCCAGAGATCACCCCAGGTCTTCTGTATAACCCAGATCATGACCTACAGTAGCCCACCCAAATACAGGTCTGACCAACATGGATATGAAATTTCCAAATGTCTCCATAGCCATCTTGGTAGATATGGGCATATTGGACAATGTAGAAATTGCCTCATGTTCACAGATAACCGTTCAATCCTTAAAGAAACAAAAACAGAATGTGAGATATGCACAATTGATTGGAAGCAAAAATCTTGTATACAAACACTGTTGTCAAAAACACACACACACACACACACACACACACACACACACACACGCGCGCACACACACACACTACATCCAACACATACACTACATCCAACGCACACATAGATCAAGTTATGCTGAGGCACTAAAAGCAATATTCCCAAACCTCAAAGAATTCCTGAACCTATAAATAGCAATGCCTATCCCTATCCTCAGCATTGTCTAAAGCACTCACCAAAAGCAACACTGAACAGAACACATATGCCTGCGCCCAGTGCAGACCAAACAGACAGCAAAGACCGTAAGGCAAGCAAACACATTACCCAGTAATATTGTCATAGGAGAGTCCATTGTAAGGCACACAGATGCCCCACTCACCCAACTAAACAAGGAGAAGATAACAGTCAGTTGCTTTTCTGGAGACAGTAACCACCAAGTTATTCATGCACTCAAGTCGCTACATCACAGGTACCAGTACGATTCTATCATAGTCTGTGTGAGCTTTAATGGACTGAGACATATTTCCCTGGACTATATGAAGACAGACATTGTTGATCTCTCCGAATATGTGTCTCAGTCAAGTATATGCCTTTTACTGAGCAGCATTCTACCTTCACCTAGGATGATACTACAGTGTGAACAAAAGAAGATTGACTTCAATAATTGGGTTAGTTTCTGGTGTCTTTCCAGTGGGATTCAATGTTTGTTAACATGGGAGGACATGGTTAATAAACCAAGTTACTTTGCAAAGCATGGTCTGTACTTGTCTTTCCTAGGCTTCCAAATATCAGCTAAAACATTATTCAGCCCCTTAGAGCTTTTTTTAGCAATGCCAAATTAACAAACTTGCCAACATAGTAAATAAAACTGAAAGAAACCTAAATGCATTATTGCTTAATGCTATGAACCTAAATAAGAAGCTCCATGCCCTACAAGCTCTCCTCAGTCTGGAGAATACAGACATATGTGCCCTTACTGATACATGGTTTATATTTGCATAAAATACTCCAGCAGTGCAAGACTTCATTGTCTTCCACATATTTAGACCATCATCTGCACAGACAGGGACAAAAGGTGAAGTCTCAATCTAAATTAGCAATGAGCATAACTCTTTGTTGGTTAAGCAGGATGATGCCATGGAATTTATCTATGTGCAAATCTCCACTGACAAGGTCCCATACCATATCATAGCAAGCTATAGGTCATCCTCTATAATGTCCTTAGAATCCAATAGCTCGTACCTAGATCTAATGGAGACACTCATCATTAAACTAAATACCCTATTCATGGGAGAATTTAACAACCCCTCTATAGACTGGGAAACATACACTGCTTCATACTCACAGGCACAACTATTCCTGGACTTTATTAACACAAGTAAACATGACCAGATAATGTGCACACCTACTAGAGTTTCAAACATTCTGGACATGGTACTCACCAATGTGGGAGAGAGCTGCACCTTCTCCCAAAGTGCCATGTCCTTACTTGTGAAGTAAGACCACAATGCTGTCTCCTTTCAAATCAACTCAATAACCTCAGAAAATCCTGTAAAAGTTAGGGACTATTCGAAGCAAACTACATTCTGTGATGTGATAGTTTGTAAAAATGCAATGTCCTTCCCCAGCAATCTATACGGAATTGTTCTCAGAGACCCAGGATAACTATGTAATTGGCTATATAGAGGCTGCAGACCTACTAGAGGTAAGCACAAAGTAAACTCTAAAAACAAACCATGGAATTTGTCCCTTAGAATGATATATAATAAATGGGAAAAAGTCATGACTATGATCAGGAAAAACAGCTCCCATAATGACAAGAGGTCTCTAATGAAACTAAACAGGAAACTAAGAGGACTAATTAAGTTCAGCAAGGCTGATTAGGAGATCAAGATAGCCTCACAGGGGTGTGTTGCCAAGATGGTTAACTGAGAACAGAAACTGACGAAAGATCTGTGACTGAAAACTTTTCTCTGATAGGAAATATAACCAAAAGATTAAAATTTGGAGATACTTGTTAGCTAATTTTATTCATTAAAAGTCAGGGAAACTTTTTATAGCTCCAAGTTCTTCAAAAGTTGTAATTTTCCTGTCAGAATTTCAACTGCTTGGTTAAGAGAGCAGAATGTTCAACATGAGCCACTCAAGAAATGGCACTCATGATTCTTGTGTTAAAAAAGATGTACAGTCAATAATATCTAGTATACAGGAAGTATTACTTAAAATAGACAAAATGGATACAAAAATAGAAAGTTTCAAAGAAGAGACCAGAAAAAAAGATGGAACACTTAGAAATTCGTATGGAACAACAAAGTGCACAGAATAGCAGTATGGAAGAAGTTTTAAATGATCATGAATGGAGAATAACTGAAGGTGAGTCTCAGACTGATTTTCTTTTAAAACAAAATAAATGAGTCATAGAAAAAGTTGATGATTTAGAAAATAGACTGAGACCAAATAACAAAAGAATTTATGGTATACCTGAAAAGTATAAGGGAGACAATATAATAAACTTGTTAACAACATCAAATCTACCCTGAACTTTATCTTTTGGAATTGAAAGGGCACATAGCTCCCTGAGAGCACCTTCAAAGAAGGAAAACTCACCACCACATTCAATTACAGTTAAGTTTATGTATAGCCTAGAAAAAGATCACCTATTAAAAACAGCATGGTACAGCAAACCTATTAAATAGGTAAACATGTAGCTAGATTTGACAATGATTATTTCAGTAAAGTAATATGAATAAAAGAAAATCCTGTTTACCACTGATGAAGAAACTTAAAAAGAAGAATATGAAGGACACTTTGGTGTTTCCTGCAAAGATCAAATTATTTCTTTCTGAAGGAATTGAAATATTTGAAATGCTGGAGGAGGCATCCACTTTTGTTAACAACAATAACATTCTTAATAATATTAAAGTAATGATGTGTAATAGTATATCCCTCAAGAGACAGAGTTAGTTGAATTCTTGGAAATTACTTCTAAAATTAAAAAGCTGAAAAACAAGTGACTTTTATTTTCTGATTGCAGGACTTTTATTTTCTGAAACACTAGATTTGCCATTTAAGTGAAAGATTTGTATTGGACTTTAAGCTTCAAAACATATGCAAGTATGCATTTATATTTTAAGCAAACGATTTTTCATGATAAGGAATATTAATGGTTAGTTTTGCTGTTTTGTTATATTTACAGTGAAAGACTTAACATATTTCTCTTAACTAAACTTATAAGTATATTACTATTAAGCAAATACTTCCTGTAAGAGAATGTCATTAAATTATAAGCAACATAATTGGTAACTTTAAGACTATATAAGTTAAGAATTTTATGTATGTGCATTGCTGGGTTAACTGGATGTCACATCTAAGTAATATGTTAATTAGGAGTGTTAAAGTGCTGATGATTTTGTTTTCTTTGTTCCTTTGTAGCAAATTCCTTACACAGGTCATTTATGTAGCAAGTAACACTTAAAGAAAGCTAGAGAACAAAATAATGTTCCAGTGGTGCCAGAACGATGGATTCTTACTTGCCTTGCTTCCTGCCTTCAGCTCTTCTGAAGAACATATAGGTCAAAATTCATCACTGATGTCTCTGAAAACAGAAAGGAATTTTCATTTTCTCAACTATATATGTGAGAAATCTACTCCAAATAACATCTTATTTTTCTTTTCTTAGAACTGAAGAATTGGTAAGACAAAAGTTACTGCAATGTTTTATACTGAGCTGTTGCTGACATATAATTTGCTTACATTTTGTTGAATGTTAATAGCTTTCACTGTAGTTCTATTAACTCTAACTGTACATATTAATGGAAATAAGTAAAGTTAGATGTTTGTTACTGATTAGAACAATTTAAAAGAATTAAGAGGAATGAGAAACTTACAGAGGAAATTAGCAGGTGCTGTGTGCTATGAGTTGTCATTTTCACAGGCTGTAATCAAATTCTAATGTCAGGATGTGAAGCATAGATTAGAACAGCAGTTTGCAATGGCTAAAAACACACTTTCAAATGAAACAAGCAGGAATTCTTTTAAATATTGTCAAGATTGCTTGTAATACTAGCATTAATAAAAAGAGTAAAGATCTTGTGAATAATATGCAAAAACACAAGGAATGAAACATCTAATATGTAAGATTAATAAAAGAGCAGTGCCAGTAAGTTAAAAAATATATACACATACTATAATCTCTAATAGAGCTGATGGTCAAGTAGCTCTTTGATAGGAGATTTTAGAAATGCAAGTTATATAGAATAAGGTAGAATATTAGTGGGAAAATAAGAGAGAAAAAATAGGGTCTATATTATGTGATTGAAGGGTCTAGTCTTTGAACACATAATAATCGACAAATACACAGCGAATGCTGTAAAACGCAAATGGCCACATCCGCAAATTTTTTCCTCGGGAAAAAACTCACTTGGCTGTAACAAAAAACAAACAAACTTTAAAACACTAAGAAAGTGGGAGTAGACTCTTTGATCACATAATATAGATCCAAAAATATGTTTAAACAACAAACTGCTTATAAGAAAGATGTGTATGACATATACCTGCATATGGTAGAAAAGTGAATGCACAAGATCTCATATAATTTATATAGAAAATCATATAAATATATTTGAAAAATAATCAGAAAGCTGAAATTTGAAGCTTGGTCATTTGAACTTTGAAGCTTTTTACATATTGTATGTTATTAGATTCATTAAGACTACCTGAAATAACTCATTTCATAAATCAGAGCTGAAATGTGATTGCTATATTGCTAAAGATTTTGATAGAAAGTAAATTTTTCAATATGTTTGAACGCAGGAAGGAAGAATGGGATTTGAATTAAGTACATTGTAACTTTTGAGTACAATTTTGACTGCAAATATTTTTTTTTTATTCCATAGAAATAGGAACACATTCTCGTTGACCTCAGTAATATGCATATTTTATGAAGTAGTTTAATAAGCGAAAGAATTTTTAAATATTTTGATATTTGTCATGTCAAGAGTGCTATACAATTTTAAGATATAAACACCATCATGTTAGATGTATAACATATGCATATATCTTTTGGTGTCACAGCAAGGTCTTTTTGTTTCTTGTTTCATATATTTTAGTATGATAAATATATATGTGCACTGACTTCCCTTTTGTATAATAGTTTAGTATGATAAGATTGCCTGACACTTGTAAATATCTTTATCTCTTCAGGTCCCATTCTGTTCTACTTATTTTCTTAGACATTTAGTTATAATAATGTTGAATGAGCAAATAATTTAGGAATATTTAATGGATAATTTATACTACTATTACAAAATGAGGTATATAGTGCACTATTTATTGGATCATTTAATATTTGTGATTACTAGAAGAGGATTATTAAACTTTTATGTAGTAATGGGGAGAATAGTTTTAAATGGTAAAATATATAACTAAATTAATAATCTCTTATTATTTTTGACTTGTATATAATATTATATTAATTATTTGTAAGCCACTGTAGCTTTTGGCTAGTTTTTTGATGAATTTTTAGGTATTGGTAGGTCGAGAGATAGTATAATAGTTTGTCTATTCAATAGGGAAACTAGGAACTTTGGTATCCATGGTAGGTTGTGTTTTATTAGCAATATATGCAGTATAGTTATAGTTGTAGACTTGTCTTTGTTTTTATTTATAAGTTTTAGTAGTTTAGTTTGTAGAAGGGAAAAATTAAAAAATGTGGATTGTTAAGATAGTGTTGGAGGAATACATTAGAATCTTATATATAATCAAATTAATAAGGTGGATAAATGTGTAATGCTATCTTTCAAAAGAAATCTTTTTAAGTGAATAGTGCAGATAGTTTAAATCTATTATATATTAACATACATAGATTAAATAATGGCAACAAAAGGAAATCATTAATGAGATATCTAAAATTAAATAGAGGAGACATTATATTCTTGCAACTGAGACATCTAAACTTAAATAGAGGAGACATTATATTCTTGCAAGTGACTCACTTGATAGAGAAAGATATACAACATTTAAAAAAAAACTTAGGTTATGAAATGTCATCATCTCCTTCTTTTAACAAAAAGAGAAGAGGAACTGCTATGCTTTGGAGAAAATTTACTGCAATGCCTGAGGTCATGGAATCCATTAATGATTCCAAAGTAATGTATACATTTTTAATAATTAAATATAATCACAAACTCTATCCACTAGCTAATTTTTACTGGATCCCTAGAATAGGTGCAAGACTGGCTAAAAACACTTAAACTTACTACAAAGTCATTGGAAAGGTAATTTAATTTTAGCAGGGGATTTTAACTGCATATCTAGTATGGAAGACACAAGTGAACAGAACAAAGCTAAAATATGGCATCACCTAAAGCAATAAACGGATGGATTAATAATAATAATTTAGTTGATGTAATAGTAAAAGCAGAGAATAAGTCATTGTTCTTTACTCATTATTCTTATGGGCATGGGATGCAAACTAGAACTGATAGGATTTATGCCTCTACAGATCTACTTAAGTGAATTATTTTAAAACTATTCCTTCTCCTATATTTGATGTTAATGCACTAAGTATTAATATATTAATGGATATAAGGAAATGTCAGATTATTTATAGAATCCCAGTAAATATATTATGAAAGTAAAATAATTAAGAGTTACCTTAAGGTACAAACTGAGATTTTTTTATCTTTGAAAGATAATGGTCAGGTTAATAAAGTCATATAATGGGATGCCTTAAAATGTATAATAAAGATAAAATGGGAAGATGGGCTAGTAATAAAATGAAAGAAAGGGCTATAGGGTTGTAAGAAATACAAGATGAAATACACAACGTGAGGTTTGAATAACAAACAAAGAAATTAGAAAATACTGAAGTCATTAAAAAAAATTAATGACAAAATATCAAACAATTTTAATGCAAAATGTGGAGATAGCTTATACCATCAGAAAAGAATTAAAATTGCAAAGTTATGCAATGACTTCAAAAAATCTACATAGCTTAGCTAATAGAAGCAAAATATTAAGCAAAAAAGTACAAATCAATTAAATCTGAAATCCTCACATTAATAAGCTTACTTCAGACATAGAGGAAATGCTTACATTTTTTTAAAAATTCCATGAGGATCTTAATAAGGATAAAACTAATAATCCTGATGATTAGAAAAGTAAAAAATATTTAATGAAAAATGTTACTAATAAACTTAATGACTAACAAATATATCTATTGACTATGCCTATTACCCTAATAGAAGTTAAAGAAGATTTAAAACAGGGAAAATGTTAAAGCTCCAGGGTCAGATTGTTTAAGTATGGAATTACATAGTCTGCTGTCATTAAATATTTTAGAATTACTGAGTGACATTTTCAGGATAATTCAGAGTGATAAAATAATTCTTATCCTGTGGAAATTTTCATTAATTTCACCTATACTTAGACAAGTAAAGGATAATAAGTTAGTTTCCTCATATAGACCTATTTCTTTATTAAATGTAGACTATAAAATATTTACCTCCATCTTTGCTACAAGATTATGAGGTATAGTAGATAAATTAATTGATAAAGTTCAAACAGGATTTATAGTCAATAGATTAATGTGTGATAATATAAAAAGGGTAGTAACTATTTTATATTTAGCAAAAGGAATGAAAAAGAAATTGGCCCTATTTAGCTTCTATATTGAGAGAACTTTTGGTTCTGTAGATTGGAACTACTTTTTTAAAACTTTAGACACATTTGCATTTCAATAGCAATGTATTGGACTATTAAAACACATGTATAGAGACTCCAAAACATATGTTAAAATTGGATCTTACATTTAGGTTCATAGGTTCATAGGTTAGTACTAGTCTATCTGCCCGAAGGCATTTATAAGCCTAGCTAGAATGTGTTGGCTTTTGCCGCCCCATTAGATTAGTTCCCTGTGTCTCTGTCCAGCACAGCCACTGAAGTGATCCCCGAGGTAAACTTTCTGTTTCCCATCCACTCGTCAAGGTTTCTTTTGAAGAGTGTTAGTGAGGAGCTCTGCCTAATGTAGATTGGGATCTTGTTCCAAAGCATGGGAAGTCTCTGGGACAGGAATCTATCCCTCCAGCATGTCCTATTTATTGTTGTGGTGAGGTTTAGATCCCTAGAGCATGTGGCTTGAGGGGATAAGGTTTTCTTTAGGTGGAGCATGTCCATCAATTCTGGCTTGGACATGGCCTTGTGTGTCAGGCAGAGATCACCTCTGAGTAGGCGGTATGCAACCGAGTACAACTGGAGTTTCTTCAGTTGAGCTGCATACGGCATCTGCTTGAGGCCAGTGATCCTCTTGGTGAGGTACGTCTGTGGTCTTTCCAGCTGTTGCAGGTGTCTTGTAAGGTACATCACAAATGGGGCATTGTACTCTATGATGGGTCTGATGAGTGATGAGTAGAGGGGCACAATGACCTCTTTTGATCTGGATGCAAACCCTTTTGTGATTAGGTGGGCCACGTAGAAGGATTTTCTAACCACTTTGGCAATGTGATTATCAAAGGTGAGATTACTAACTACTTGGGTCCCCAGATCCCTTATTACATCTTCTGTATTTAGGGGACTACCACCTATGTGGCAGTTTGTGGGTACTTTATTTTTTCCAAAGGGGATGACTATGCACTTTTTGGCATTTGGCTTGATGCCATGATTTTGACACCAGGTATCCGTCTCAGTGAGACCCTTTTGGAGGATGTCTGCATCAGCCAGAGAGTCAATTATAGCCCCTAGATTGCAGTCGTCTGTGAACTTGGTCAGCCATAGTCCTCCTGTGCTTGCCTGTACCTCTGAGAAGTATAAGCCAAACAGGAGGGGTCCTAGGACTGAACCCTGGGAAATGCCACTTGTAACTGGTTTAGAGTCGGACCTAGCTCCTGCAACTCTCACCATGTGGGTTCTGTCCATGAGCCAGCTGACAACCCGTCTTGTGATGTAGGGGTTTATGTTCAGGCTGGTGAGCTTGTCTATAATACCAGAATGGGGAATGGTGTTGAAGGCCTTAGCGAAGGTCTAGGTAGGCCGTGTGTACCACCTTTCCCTCATCTTTAGCCTTGGTAACTATCTCAAAGGAGTCCACCAGGTTTAGGAGGCATGTTCTGCCCTTAACAATGCCAAACTGGTAGGTTCCAGTGTTTGGAGGTTCCCAATGTCTCTGTTAATGAGTTCCATGATGATGCGCTCCATAGCCTTGCAGACCAAGCTAGTCAGGCTTATAGGGTGATAGTTCCCGGGGTCTGTTGTGGCTCCACCTTTGTGGAGTGGAATAACTGTTGCTGTGCGCCACTCTATGGGTATGTAGCCTGTGGAGAGGCTGAGGTTGAACAGTGTGTTTAGGTGAGGGGTTAGTTTGTCTTTGAGCTCATGTAGGACGCAGCCCAGGACACCGTCCAGTCCAATTGATGCTGTGTTTTTGGCTTTGGGGAAGGCTGTTTTAACCTGAGTGTCTGTGATTTCAGGGACTCTACATTCTTCTGGTATGGTTATGGGCTCTTTTGGGGGTGAGAGGGAGGTGAAGTTTGCGCTGAACATGTCTGCCAGGATGTTGGTGATATCGGTCGGTTCAGTGCATTTTGTGCCATTCTGCACTAACTCCGAGCAGATCTGAGCATTGCCATTTAGATTCTTGACATAGCTAAAGAATGCCTTGTGGTTATCTTTGGAGTCCTAGGCAATTTTTCTTTCAAAGCTTACCTTGGATGAGTTTATGAGGAATCGTAGTTTCTTGCTGATACTGATCAGGGATGTCTTCCCTTCTTGGGATTTTATTCTTTTCTGTACTAGTTTCCACCTTCTGTTATATATTTTGTTTATGGCAGGAGTCCACCAGACTGGTTTCCTTTTCTTGGAGGAGTGAGTCTTGGTTTTGCTTGAGATGGCACGATCCATGCATTCATGTAGCTGCCCCTAGAATGCATTAGTAAAGGATTTTGCAGCTTGGACTGTGTTATCCTTTAGCATGGGGGCTTTGAAACTTTCCACCTTGGTCTTAAGTAACGTGAAGTTTGTTTTTGAAAAGTTTTTCATGGTGGTTTTCTTGTCTGGGGGTGGGGGCGGAATATGGTTATCCAAAGTGATTTGTTGATGGTCAGATCTAACCAGCAAGTGGTTGACCTCTGGTGTGGAACACTGGTCGCCCATGCTGGTGATGACCAGGTCCAATATGTTGTCACCTCTGGTGGGAGTGTTGACCAGTTGAACCAGGGCGTTTGAGTTTATAAATTCTAGGAAAAGTTGGGCAAGGGAGTTAGTACTTGAGTAGTTCTCCCAGTTAATGTTTGGGTAATTGAAAGCACCCAATATTAGGGTGTTTGGTAGGACCTTTATGTTTCCCAGTGTTTCTAGAAATGTGGAATGGGGGTCCTGGGACATGGTGGGTGATCTGTAGAAAGCTACAATTTGAATTGAAGTTTTGCCCATTGTTAGTTGCACGTGGATGATCTCTGAAGCATCGTGCTGTGCCACTAACTTGGAGGTGTGGGTATCCTTGATGAATATGGATACGCCCCTGCCTTTCATATTTCAGTTTGGGTTCTGTGGCCAAAATGTATGGTATGAGTTGTAGCCTGGTAATGCTGGGGTGCTCTCTGGAGCCTTAAACCAGGTTTCAGTTACTGCACATATATCAATTTTCTCCATACTGAGGAGTGCCTCGAGTGTGTGCATTTTGAGGTTTAGACATCTGGCATTGAATAGCATTACCCTCAGTTTTTTGTTACTTATGCTGTTTACGGTGGTGGGTTTGTCTATTGAGCCTTGCCTAAAAAAGGCACTATGGGGGTAGCTAGAGCCTTGGCCAGTATTTGAAAGCCTAAGGGTGACAGGTGCAAGCCATCTCTAGCGAAGCAGCGTGGCTTGTCGAGCATGTCATCCCAGGCTGACAGACACTGGATCCCCTTTGAATGACACCAGAAACTTAGCCAATTGTTGAAATCGAGAATTTTTTCTTTATACCGTGGTATCATTCTTGGTGAGGGCAGGATGCTACTCAGGGTCAGGGTCATACTGGCCTGGGCTACGTGATCAGAGAGCCCTTCCATGTCTCTCTTCATGTAGTCCAGGGAGGTACAGCTTAGGTTATTCACACCAACATGGACAATGACAGAGTCATATTTGTACTTGTTCTGTAGTGACCTGAGTGCTTGTGTTATGTGGCGGATCCTGGCACCTGACAGGCAGCTAACAGTAACCTTCTCCTTATTCAGCTTAGTGAGTGAGTCAGTGTGCCTGACTATAGAGTCACCTTTTACTAGTATGTTGGGTATGTTATTTTGCCTTAAGGGCTGTGATTGCATGGCACACTGGTTTTGTGAAGTATGTGTTTCATGGTTTGTGTTGGGGGGTGGAGGTTGCATAGATGTTTGCTTTGGAGGTCTCTGTTGGTTTTGCAGATTTTTATTTAGAGCCTCCGAGTATGTTTTCATGTATTTATTTGTGTTTTTTGCCGGTGCTGGTTTAATGGGTCTATGTAAGACTGGTTGTTTGAAGCAAGTATTTCCCTTCTCCTCTTGACTGTCTGATCCAGTCTTGGGTTGAGAGAGCTTAGCCTCTAGTTTGGCTGTATAGCTGCATCTCTCGCATGTATTAGTGTTTGGTGGTAGGAGGAGGGGGTTGTTTGTGTACATGAGGCAGTTGTAACATTGCCTCAAAATGCCAAGATTCACCAGTTGGGCTGGAGAGTACACCTGAAACTGCCCTTTGGACATGCCTGGATAGGTACAGTGAACTGTTTTGCTGGATGGCTGGTAAGGTCGAATAGAGAGCCTTGTCCTTCTGTACAGTACAGGAGGGTCTAGTGCTAGGGTTTATAAGTGCTTGCTATAAGTTTTGTGCAAGTGCCAGGCTGAGAAATGAATGGCTTGAGTGCTTAAGTTGAACGCTTGTCTAGTTCCAAGGGAAAAATTGAAGAGGAGACTTTGTAGAGCCGGGAATAGTTTTACCCTAGCTAACTGGCACTGCCCGGCATGCAAAACTGGGCAAATACGGTATTTATAGCAGGGAAATTAAAGAGATAGAAATTAGCCCAAAATGGCCAATAAACTACTAATTTCTGGGCTGTAACCACTCCTCCAGGGACAGATAAGCTGCTCAATGTTCCCCTCTCTCACAGGTGAACAGAGAAACTTCCTTCTATCCAAGTAAGGTATGGGCAAACACAGAGATTTGTAACACAGCCCTGAATTAAGCACTAACCTGAAAACTGGACTATATTAGCTTAGAAAGGCAGAAAGCAAGTATATATATATATATATATATATATATATATATATATTTTTTTTTTTTGTTTTGTTTTTGTTTCTTTCTTTCAGAAAATAAAGCAGATACACTCAAAAAAAAACAGTTTAAAAGCACAGAAAAGGATACTTATTTTTCTATATTGCAGATCAGAGTTGCAGTCAATGCCCCCAGTAATAAAGTAGGAAGAAACACAAATATAGTAAAAGCAGATGAAAAAAGTGCAATATATATATATATATATATATATATATATATATATATATATATATATATATATATATATATATAAAAACAATAGAAAACGAGCAAACTGACTTAAACAAGTTACCCAATTAACCAGAAAAAAGCTCAAAATTGAGCCCTGCTCCAGCAGGCTTCAATCAGACAAGTTCTAACTGCAAACCCCTGCTTACTAGGGTGCAGGGGAACCTTCTCCAAAAAAGGATGGCCTAGATCAGTACTCAAGTTATACAAACAAAGCTAGATTCAGCAGGCCTGAATCTGGTCTATGCTACAGCAACAAGGTGCACCAATTTCAGAAAGAAATAGTTCAAATAAGCAGTCACAATAAGCCTGTGACAAGGATTCACTTTAAACAAAGGCACAAAGCAAAGGCATTCCCTGTCTCCTCTACTATTTGCATTAGTTATTGAACCTATAAGAAGCAATGAAAAAAAAATTATGGATTCTAGATTAACAAGGAATATCAATA
>NC_056726.1:404550610-404560610 GCF_019279795.1 Protopterus annectens | reverse complement strand
GCAATACAAGAAAAATGCTAAACTTTCAACCCCTAAAACTTAACAGCTAAAAGATTTTAAAAAAAGTTTTATTAAATGACTATGTATTGAGTGATTTTAGTTTTAAAATGGGACTAGTGGTATATGTTAATTAAGACCTGAACTGTTACATGCATTCCAAAATATTTGCCAAAATAATCCTCTTTTCTCTAAAATAAATGGCCAAGGGCCTTCTCATACATTCTTCATAACCTTTTCCAAAACAGCAAACTTAAATGACCTGGGCACTCATTTAAATTTGTTGTTTTGGAAAGGTTATGAAGAATATATGAATATGTGGTTGAGATTGTTATGATGGGGTCTCATACTACAGAAATACTTAAATCATTTGACTTTTTCTCAATATCAGAGCATAATCACCATGCTCCCTATACTATTTAGTCATGGGGGTAACTGTGGGATGGTTAACAAGATACTGAATGGCAGTAACTTTTGAATTCTAAGTCTTAATAAGTATGAAAGCTTTTGAAAGTTAAAACAAATATGCAAAAATAATGTGTTGTCTCATTTAATTGTGGTGCCATTGACATATAATTGCATATTGACCAATACATTTTTCAATGTATATACACTGTCAGTGTTACTTTAAATGCATTTTGCAATGGCTCTCAAATGTTTTATCTGATTACTTAATGAGTGAGGTTTATATAGTGGAATTATTCTTGAAAAAGCTTATACTGAAGTAAAAAACTTGGCACATTTAGTTGTGCTTTTCTTACATGTACCAGTGGCATATTAAATGTTATTTTCTTTTCTTTCATTTTTCAGTATTCTGAGTTTTGTTTTAGTCTATGTTAGTTGATTATATATTTTACCTCATTTTTAAATGCTTAACAGGATTATACTGTTGTGCATTTTTGTCCATAAAATTTTTTTTAAAAACTGTCAAAATTAAGCTTTGTATTCTAGAGAGGCTTGCTAAATGTAATGTGCTACAGCAAACTGACATCACCATGACATATTAAATAGATGTGCAGCAGACACACTAGCATACAGATGTGGAGCAAATTTCAGTACACAAAGAGCAGTCCAATTTACTCTTCTTTCCTGCAACATGATCCCACCCAAAATTACGTCCAAAATGGTCATCTCTGCCATCCATCAGATCAACATTTATCTGGCAATTGATGGAAAGGGTTAAGGCTGTGAGTTGTAGTTCTGGTGGTGCAGGGGTTGATACCCTCAGTTCTCATTTGCCTACTATATGACCTTGAGCAAGTCACTTAATCAGATAGTGCTTAGGCACAACTGGGAATTTGTGCTAGGTTCTTCAGTGGTCCTCTGGACAGAAAGCCTAATAAGTACTTATGAACCAGATGAGATACAGGGATAAATAATTTATGTAATCAGAAGTAGCCTAGTATACCCCCTTATGCATATTTTTAATACATCATTAAAACTGACAATGTCCCTGATCTATAGACGCATATTATCATAGTTTCAGTCATAAGGGAGACCCTTCCACTAATCCTGATAATTACACACTGTTCGATCACGCAAACATATTGCACAAAGTGTTGGAGGGAATCATTATGGAACTTATTCTGACATACTTGGGAATCTGTCTCCTTGATAACCTAGTACAGTATTATGAAAGGTAACTCTTGTGTACTTTGCCTCATAAATTCATTCTGAGTGTGTGACTGTCACACTGCATAAGGTGTATCTGTCTATGGTTACCTCATTCTGACTAAAGCATTTAACTCTATACGCCATGATGGAATCATGTATAAACTCAGAAATCAAGTTAAGTGAAACAGCAGCAACTTGGATTAACAACATATCCATGGTCTTACATGACAGGTAGAAATCAGAAGTCTCCCATTTTTACTATCCCCTTTCATACATGGAGCACCACAATACACTGATGTAATGTGGTCCTATCTCACCTACATTCATTACTGACGGGCACGGAGCTGAGAATCGGCTCCAACTCGGCCGCTATAACTAGCACAAAGTCTCTAATTGGCTGGGCTAAGCCCATATCCCAGGATGCACCACTCCCAAACCCCCAGATCTTGTTTGCCACTCGTAGAGTGAAGACGTGGTCTCAAGCTTGGCTGTGGCTAAGTACTTTATTGAACTTTATTGAACTTTTTGAACTTGATAGTTTCTGTGGAATATTTTCCAACCAAAAGCTATTTTAATAGCTACGTTTTGTGTCTGGGTGTTTTTTGTGATTTTATAGTTGTGGTATACTTGTGTTTGGTGGGCTAGGTCCGTTTAAGTTAGAGGGCCTTAGCCCTGTTTGATGTGTCTCCTTGGTGTTTTTGTTAGGGGCATTTAACTTAGAGTCCCTTCTCCTCCCTTTGTGTTGGTGTCCGTTTTTGCTGTCGCTTAAAATGTGTGGCAAAGATCAGAAAGAACATAGGCCTTCTGGGTTCAAAAAGTGTGCTAAATGTTCGTATAAAATGTCTTTGACTGATGGCCATGCCATCTGTATATACTGTTTGGGTGCTATACACTTGCAAGAGTCCTGTAGTGTGTGTCATTCATTCATTTCCAGGGTCTTGCAAGAGAGAAAAAATAAATTAATTCTCAAGGGCCTGTTAAAACCTGCCTTGGAAGAAGCTTCGGCTTCTTCTTCCCCTAGTGGGAAATCCAAATCAAAAAAGAGATCTCCGGCTCCGACCAGTTCGTCAGAGCCATCGGAGAAAAGAGCTAAAACTGTTTCACCTTCCTTGGCTCCATTGGTCTCGGAGCCGCAGGAGATGCTGTCGGTGCCGAAGACAGCTTCCTTGGTTCCACTGCCCTCAGAACCGAAGGAGGTTTCTGTTGTGTTGGAGCCAACCTCGGCTCCAATTGTTTTGGAACCGATTCAGAGCTATTCTCCTAGCTTCGCATTGGATCCCTTAGAGAAGACTTCTCGACCCCCTTCTGTGTCCTCCAAGTCCTCCAGGTTGTCTGATTCAGATTTGGATAGGGTGGTGCAGAGGCTCCTCCAGTCACCAGTGTTAACAAAATTATTCTCGGCTCCAGCCCAGTCGATAATTCCTCCTCCGACCACCTCTGTGTCATTGGAGCCGGAGTGTACTGAGTCGAGTGACGTCCTTGGGTCGGCTCCAAAACCACCTTTGAGTTTTTCGGCTCCGACTTCGGCTCCAACCCTTTCGGTCCCATCTGATGGTTTCAGCACTTGGGTTTCATCGGTCGGACCCGAGGGGGATACATCAGGGCTCCAGACTTTGGCTCCGAGTCTCCCTCTCAGTGCTTCAGCCGGGGGAACCCCTGTTCCGATCATGGTCTCGGATTCGGGTGGACCTGCCTTCAAGGCCATGAGGAGCGCACTGGCCAGGTCTTCGGTGACATCACTTGAATCAACCACTCCTTTCCCGGACACTGCGACTAGAGCCTCTGATGCCCCTCTATCTGCAGACAGCGGGGCTCCAAGGCCTGAGGATACCCCAATGCATGGTCCCCTGCTTTCTGAGGATCCTTCAGAGTCCTTGCCTGAAGAGCCTCCCAGAAAGAAGCTGTGTAAGAGGAAGCACATAGACTCCCCAGATGAGTCTGTCACCTCGGACACTGACCTCGATGATGCAGAGGGGTCCCCAAAGTTGTCCTCCGACGATGTCTCATTCTCCAACATCCTGGAGATTTTGAGACAGAGAGGTGACTGGACCTCCAAAACCCCCTCTAAGGAGGAGTCAGTCTTTCTCAAGGCCTTCGGAGCCCGACCATCCACCTCCTGGGTATCTCCCCCCTTCGATGAACTGTTGGACCTTATTTGTCGAAGGGTGTGGGAACACCCCTTCGATGAACTGTTGGACCTTATTTGTCGAAGGGTGTGGGAACATCCTGACTCCATGGAACCGGTCTCCAGCCGCCCCAACAAGTTCTTGTCTGCGCCTCCTAGGAAAGAATTTCTGATGAAAGGGGTTCCTGTAGATTCCATGGTGGTGGTGTCTGCCACTCAGCAAGAAGTTGCAGAGCCTTCTGCTTCCGTTCATCCTCCTAACAAGGAGTCCAGGAGTATGGATCAGTATGGAAAGTGTACCCTGTCCTCAGCGACCTTTACTTTGCGGTCGCTGAATTATCTGTCATTTTACAAGGCTCCAAAGAGATCTCCTCAAGGAGTTGGGAGATACTCTGTCAGGTAACTTGCCTGAGGCGGTGAACCAGACTGTCAACGTCCAGCTGTCTACCCTGTCTTCTATTGTTAACTCATCCATGATGCTCATATCCTATGCAGCCGAGGGGGCGGGTAGGGCAGCTAGCTCAGGTGTAGCCCTCAGGAGGCAAGTCTGGATGCACCTGTGTCACTTCGCGGAGGCCTTCAAGTCTTCCTTCATGGACGCTCCCTTTGACGGGTCCCCTCTCTTTGGACCTAAAGTGAAAGACACTCTCACCAGATGTGAGCAAGAGGGTAAGACTTTATCTGCTGTTGGGGCCTGTTTCTCGCTTCCCTCTAGACCTTATCCCAAGGTGCAGAGGGGAGGAAAGATGTGGTTGAGGAAGTCCCAGAAGTTTTATCTCGACCATCATGGTGACGCCCCCTCCAGAGGCAGAGGAGGGGGGAATTATTCTGGAAGACATCGCCCTAGGGACGGGGGAGGCCCCCGCAACTCAGGAGACCATGAATCCTTTCATGGTTCCTCTTACCAACATCCCTGAGGGACTGCCCGACTGTGCCTCTCCGGAGCCAGTCAGGTGTCGCTTCTCGAAGCATCTGCAAGCCTGGGAAAACATCACTCAGGATCGTTGGGTGCTTCAAATTATTGCCGGAGGTTACACCATTCCCTTTATCTCACCCCCTCCACCACCCAAGAGAGTCCCAGACGTTCCACCCAGTCAAAGTGACCAAGCAGCGTTAGAAGTCTCAAAGCTGCTGGAAAAAGGAGTCATCCAACCAGTCCCCTCAGACCAGATCGGATCAGGAACTTACTCAAGGTTATGTTTGGTGCCCAAAAGAACAGGGGACTTGAGGCCCATCCTGGATCTCAGCTGTTTAAACTGCTTCATCAGGAAGTCCAAGTTCCGAATGATCACTCTTCAAACCATTTTCCCCTTGTTGGGAAAAGGTGTATGGATGTGCTCCATCGACCTCAAGGACGCTTATTATCACATCAAGATAAACAGGGCCTCCAGGAATCACTTACACTTCCGGCTGGGAGCCAGTCATTTCCAGTTTCAAGCCCTGCCCTTTGGTCTCACCACAGCCCCCAGGGAGTTTACCAAATGTCTGGCAGTGTTGACTGCTCACCTGAGATGTCTAGGATTCCAGGTGTTTCCTTACCTAGACGACTGGCTTCTCACTGCCCCCACCAGGCATCTACTTATCCGGGCCACAGAGGCCACCATCAACTTGGGTCAACTCCTAGGGATTACTTTCAACTGGCAAAAATCTGTCTTGCTGCCATCACAACGTGTTACATTTATCGGCGCAGAGCTAGATTCCATAGAAATGAAGGCTTTCCTTCCCACAGAAAGAATAAAACTGCTACAGGCTCAAGTTTTGGCCATATTACCTCTGAAACGGGTCCCAGCCAGACTAGTTCTTCAGTTACTAGGTTCCATGGCGGCCACCATCCTACTAGTACCCCGGCCAGGCTACATATGAGGACACTACAGTGGCTTCTTTCAGTTCAGTGGTCCTTTCAAGAGCTCCCTCTGTCTCATCCGATTCTTATAATGGAACAATGCCAACAGGACCTGCGCTGGTGGCTTCATTCACCCAATCTGAACACAGGGAGATCTTTGAATCCTTCACCCCCTACTGCCACAGTGACCACGGATGCTTCCCAGACAGGGTGGGGGGGGGCATTATCTGGGCAGAATGGTCCAAGGCACGTGGGAGGAACAGGAGGTACACTTGCATATAAATGTTCTGGAGATGAGAGCGGTGCTACTAGCGTTGCAGACACTTCACAGCTCTCTTCCCAAGGGCACTATCTCAATTCTTTCCGACAGCATGTCAGTCGTATGGTACCTGAACAAACAGGGGGGAACCAAGTCCTATCCCCTTTGCAGAGAGGCCATGAGAGTGTGGAATTGGGTGGTGTCTTCCCAACTTTTCCTAGTGGCAACGCACATTCCGGGGAAGTCCAATGTGATAGCAGACAGGCTAAGCAGAGCTATTCTGATGCCTCACGAGTGGTCCCTGAATGATCGAGTTGTGGCTCAGATCTTCTCCAGGTGGGGTCTACCTTGGTGCGACCTATTATCCAGTCCCCTAAATGCCAAGTCCAGCAATTACTTCACGCTGATCCCCCCTCAGGGGGAGTCACCCAGGGATGCTCTAGTCCACGACTGGCCCTCCAGTCTGCTCTATGCCTTCCCTCCATTTCCTCTGCTGCCAAGAGTGATTCAGAAGGCAACTTCCTTGGGAAGCAAAATGATCTTGATCACACCACACTGGCCCTGTCAAGTTTGGTTCCCCTTTCTCCGGAGATATACTATGGATGGTCTTTGGATTCTGGACCCAGTTCCAGACCTATTGACTCATCTGTCAGGACAGTTCCACCCATCCCTGAGAACTCTCAAGCTCACTGCCTGGCTTCTCCACTTCCGTCCTTAGTCAGACAGCTTTCCTTGGCACCAGAAGTGGTACATATCCTATCTTCTTCCCACAAGCCATCCACTAAGAAGATATATTCCAGTAAATGGAAAAGATTTGCTATCTGGGCCCAGTCGCATAACCTAGATCCCTTCACAGCCCCTGTGACAGCAGTTTTGGATTTTTTAGCTACACTTTTCAGACAAGGCTCCGCTGCCTCCACTATTAAGGTTCAGCTGGCGGCTATTTCTAATTTTCACGTTGCATGTGAGCCTTCCCTCATGGCCCATAAACTGTGTAAAGCCTTCCTAAAAGGAGCCTGGTTACTTTGTCCCCCAGTTTCCCAGCTAGTCTTGCCATGGGATTTAAACTTGGTGCTTAGAGCCATAACTTCTTTCCCCTTTGAGCCTGCAGCTACTTGTGAATTAAAATATTTGTCTTGGAAGACAGCCTTTCTGGTGGCCATTACTTTAGCCAGAAGAGTATCAGAGCTTCAAGCCCTTTCTGTCAAACCTCCTTATTTGATTTTTCATAAGGATAGAGTATCCTTGAGACTCGACCCTTCCTTTCTTCCTAAGGTTTCTTCTACCTTCTGACTTCACCAATCCATTGAGTTACCGGTGTTTTTCCCAACCTTTTCAAACAGGGTAGAATTCAAATTTCACCAATTGGATGTACATAGACAACTGAGGTTTTACTTGCACAGGACAAAACAAGAGAGGAAATCAGATCAGTTGTTTGTGTCCTTTTCAGACAATAAGAATGATAGCCCTGTGACCAAAGGCACTATTGCAAGGTGGATTAAGGACTGTATCTCATTTATTTACACATCGGCAGGTAAAGACCTACCTTTCCCAGTTAAGGCGCATTCTACCAGGGCTATGGCTACCTCAGTAGCTTTTCATGCTAGGCTCTCTTTGGATGAAATCTGTGCGGCAGCCACCTGGACTTCTCCACATACCTTTATTTCTCATTATAAGCTGGACGTGGCTTCTAGAGGCCGGGCTTCCTTTGGTTCCACGGTGCTCAGGAGTGTTTTCTCATGAGCCTCCCAGGATTTAGGTGCTAGGGACACTGTCCCGTCAGTAATAAATGTAGGCGAGATAGGACCACATTACATCATTTAGTTATGTACTCACCATAACGATAGATGTATGTGGTCCATCTCGCCTACATTCTTACGTACCCACCCACCTTCCCCCTTCCTGGTGGACTTGGAGGAAATTATATTCTTAGACCCTTCTGAGGATATTATTTTTTTCTCTCTTCTTACCGTGTTGTTCGGTGGGGTTATGCATGTGTAATGATGTTTTTTGTGGCAAACAAGATCTGGGGGTTTGGGAGTGGTGCATCCTGGGATATTGGCTTAGCCCAGCCAATTAGAGACTTCGTGCTAGTTATAGCGGCCGAGTTGGAGCTGATTCTTGGCTCCGAGCCCGTCAGTAATGAATGTAGGCGAGATGGACTACATACATCTATCGTTATGGTGAGTACATAACTAAATGTTCTGTGCCAACTATCTATCTCTATCGATAACATCTCCCTTCAAGTAACTCTTAAAATTACCTTGCCTTCAGTGTCATAAAAATGCAACATTTTGGCATTTGGCAAAAAAAAAAAAAAAAACAATCAAAAAAAAAAACAGCTTTCTTACATTTTTTATAGCAGCAACTAAAAGTTAACAAAATGATAAGACCTTGGAGTTTTTGAAGATGATAACCTTTAGTCTGTTACACGTGTGAATGCAGCATATGGAGTTGCCGCCAGATCACCTGTGAGGTTAAGAATGGTACCAGAGAGGCAACTGATCAATATTACTTTCCTGTTGTCAGACCAGTTATATAATATTGTACACTGTTGTATAACCTACTCTCATGTCATCTGATGCACTTGCAAAGATTTTTCACAAAGTGAATCAAAGGGATTCAATACATGCCTTATAGCCAAAGACTACATGATTGCTCTCTTTTCTCAGTATCTTAATGCTTTTTATGGAGGAGACATAGGCCTAATATACAGAGCACACAAGTAAGGGTAGGTAGGTGGGCAGAACTCCCTGCCCATGCCCCTAATCCCAAACCTATTATGTTAATACAATTTCTATCCCTAACAGTACCACTACACAAGACAAAGGGGCACAGAACACACATGTCAAGCAAGCACAGCACTAAACCTACCCCTTTACCCAGCCCTTACTCTAACCTGCCAACAATTGCACATACACACTAACTGCTATAATGTAGTCTAAGTTTGTATATGGGTAAATGCTTTGAATTTGGACTTAACAGTTGATATGATCTTTTTGGAATTGTCTAAAGCTTTTGAGTCAGTACTCCATCACCATATTATAAAGACCTTAGAGGACTGGAGCTTTAACCTGTTTGTCATTAGTTAGGTTATGAAATGGCTATATAACACTGCCAATGTAACCATTTGGAGGTTTACATCAAGCAATCTATCTATACCTACAGTGGTTTCCTAGGGCTGCGTGTTGGGTTCTTTCCTTTTCTATATTTTTATATCTGATATCCCAATAGTTGATAGATGTTGGTTGGAAAATTTCAGATGATTGAAAGGGAGCAGTTTCTTCTGTGAATGACCAACATGTTCTCCACCACTATTTAGATTTTCTTTTTGAATGGGACCAGCTTAAAGGCATGAGGGTTAATGAGACATAATGTAAGGTGAAGCATATGGAAAAGGATAACCATATGTACCCATGTAGTTTAGATTGTTTAATCGTTAAACAACAGTTTGTATTATGATGACCTAGTGATCATACTGGATAATAAGTTGAAGTTTGTGGGGAAGGTAAATCAAATATTAAAAAAATACATATCTACATATTAGGACCCTTATAAGAACTGTCTCTTTTATGAATGAGGCTTTACAGATTCCAGTTTACAAAATGGTTATTAAACCAGATGTAGAATATGGATCAAGGTTTTGTATTTACTCTAGAAAAGACATTTGTAGACTTGAGAAGGTTCAGAGATCCTTTACTAGGAAGATTAGAATATCATCAGGTATCCATTATGAGTCTAGAATGATGAGGCTAACCCAATGTTCCATCTTTTATAGACTTTTAGGAGTGACCATACTTGGATCTTTGCACTTTACAACAGTGCAGAATTATGTAGCTTTTGGAGGTCAGTTTTATACATCATAAGGTGAGGACAATAAATTATCAGAGTCTGTTGGAGAACAATATTATGCAAACTAGCGTTGGACATAATTATTCCAAACTTCAAGCAGGAAGGAGATGAAATACATTGTGTTTAGAAATTACAGTGACAGTTTAGAAATCTTTACATTTAAAATAGATGAATGGTTTGGGGATAAAACATATTGAACACAACCTAAATTGAGTTAGGCTTTTAATGATCTCTGTTGACATCTATGGCTGAATTTTGAACAGTGAACATTGAACATGTTTTATTTATATGTTAGTGAAGACACAATTCT
>NC_056726.1:404458110-404545610 GCF_019279795.1 Protopterus annectens | reverse complement strand
GGTTAAGCAGGTTTAAACTATTCGGGCTACCTAAAGTCCACTCTTCAAATTTTCCCTTGAAACCACCTTCCTCGAACTATACTACTGATCTAATCAGCGTATCCTATAACTAAAAAGATCATCTCTACTTGACTCTAAGTAGACTATTCTCTATCTGTTAAACCTAGCACTTGCTCCTACAGTACTTATTACCTTGATACGGCACTCTTATAGATAGCACCCCAAAAAGGCAACCCCCCATTTCTTGGTCACCCACATCCCCCGGAATCTTTTTTAAAGTTTTTTGTCTATCCTTCTAGCATGTCGAGGGATCAGTTGCTAGTGTCCTCTCCTGCTCAGCTGGTGAACCTGGGAATATTGAGGCAATGTTACAATTGCCTCATGTACACAGACAACCCTCTCCTCCTCCCACAAAACACAAATACATGCGAGAGATGCAACTATACGGCCAAACTGGAGGCTGAGCTCTCTCAACATAGGACTGGCAAGACCAGTCAGGAGGAGAAGGTTACCACACACACTATAGACCCAGTCTCACATAGTACCATTACAACCTCAAATCATACACATAAACACACAAAGACATACTCGGAGGCTCTGATCAAAAATCTACCAAAACAGCAGAGGCCACCAAAGCAGACACCCAAACAACCACCATTTCAGAACACAACACCTGCAACACATAGACCTCACAGTCAGAGTGTCAAACAGTCACAGCCCTTAAGGCCAAACACAATGCCAGACACACTAGTCATTGGTGACTCCATAGTCAGACACACTGACGTCCCGCTCACCAGACTGAGTAAGGAGAAGGTCACAGTAAGCTGTCTGTCGGGCGCTAGAATCCGCCACATAACGCAAGCACTCAGGTCTCTCAACAGCAGGTACAAATATGACTCAGTCATTGTCCACGCTGGTGTAAACGACCTGAGACGTACCTCCTTGGACTACATGAAAAGAGACATTGAGGAGCTCTCTGATTATGTAGCCCAGGCAGGTATGACCCTGACCTTGAGCAGTATCCTACCTTCACCAAGAATGATGCCACAATACAGAGATAAGATGATCAGCTTTAACAATTGGCTTAAACACTGGTGTCATTCAAAGGGGATCCAGTATCTGTCTGCCTGGGATGACATGCTGGACAAGCCACGCTGCTTCGCAAGGGACGGCTTACACCTGTCACCCCTGGGATTCCGGATATTGGCAAAGGCTCTTGCCACCCCCATAGTGCCTTTTTTAGGCAAGGCTCAAATTCTAAACCTACCACCCTAGAACACAAAAAGGAAAAAACTAAGGGTAATGCTGCTCAATGCCAGAAGTCTAAATCTCAAAATGCACGCACTCGAGGCCCTTCTCAGTATGGAGAACATCGATGTCTGTGCTGTGACAGAAACCTGGTTCAAGGCTCCTGAGAGCACCCCAGCGCTATCAGGTTTTACCTCATATCATGCGTTCCCCACCCAGAATCTGGACAATACCAAGAAAGGAGGGAGTAGCCATATTCATCAAGGACACCCACACCTCAAGACTGGTGGCAACGCATGATGCATCGGAGACCATCCAGGTGCAATTAACTGTAGGCAAGACTGCTCTGCAAATTGTAGCATGTTACAGGCCACCCTCACAAACTCAGGAACCTCACATGGCCTTCCTGAAAAGACTAGAGGGGATAAATGTATCACCAAACACCATCATACTAGGTGACTTCAATTACCCTAATATAGACTGGGAACACTACTCAAGCCCAAACACCCTAGCCCAAAAGTTCCTGGAATTCATAAACTCAAATGCCATGGAACAACTAGTCACCATCCCCACAAGAGGAGATAACATACTTGATCTCATCATCACGAACATGGGAGCACAATGTTCAACACCGGAAGTATACCCCTCACTGGTGAGATCAGATCACAAACTAATCTCGCTGGAGGTCCTCATCCCACCCCCACCTGAAATAAAAAGACCACAGTAAAGAACTTCTCAAAAGCCGACTTCACACTTCTAAAGACTAGTGTGGTCTCCTTTAAGGCACCCGAGCCAGCGGAAAACAGTACTCAAGCCGCTGAATCACTTACAAATGCCTTCTACCAGCACCTGCAGGACTGCATGGATAAGGCAATCCCAAGCAAAACAAAGACTCTTTGTACCAAAGGCAAGCGTCCAGTCTGGTGGACCCCAGCCATAAACAAACTCTACAACAAAAGGAGGAAGCTACTACAAGATAGAGCAAAATCCTTAAAAGGTAAGACACCCTTGATCACTATAAGTAAAAACTAAGAGCTCTCATAAAATCATCCAAAGCAAATTTCGAGAGAAAAATAGCTAAAGACTCAAAAGACAATCATAAGGCCTTCTTTAGCTATGTTAGAAACCTAGGAGGAAACTCCCAGATATGCTCAGAACTAGTTCAAAATGATGTGAAGATTACTGATCCTACAGACATTGCCAACATACTGGCTGACAGGTTCAGTGCAAACTTCTCCCCCCCAAAAGGAGAGATATCTATACCAAACGATTGCAGCCCCCCAAACATCTCCAGCGCCCAAGTGAGAACTGCTCTCTCCAAAGCAAAAACACAGCATCCATGGGACCTGATGGTGTCCCCGGCTGTGTGCTCCACGAACTCAATGAGGAATTAAACCCACAGCTAGGACAGCTGTTTAATCAAAGTCTTACCTCTGGATACGTACCCAGGGAGTGGCGCACTGCAACTGTGGTCCCACTTCACAAAGGCGGTGCCTCCACCGACCCTGGAAATTACCGCCCATTAGCTTGACAAGTCTTATCTGCAAAGCCATGGAGAGGATCATAATGGACCTCATAAATAAAGACATAGGAATTTGCAGACTTTGGATCCAACCCAGTTTGGCTTTGTCAAAGGCAGATCATGCCTTTTAAACTTGGTTGACTTTTTCGAAACAGTCACCAAAGCCATTGATGAGGGAAAGGCAGTCCATACAGCCTACCTCGATCTGGCTAAGGCCTTCGATACAATACCCCACTCGGGTATCATTGAAAAACTCATCAGCTTAAATGTTAACCCATACATCACAAGATGGGTTGCAAACTGGCTGAGTGACAGAACCCACAGGGTCAGAGTTGCTGGCGCCATGTCAGACTCAAAGCCTGTCACAAGTGGTGTCCCACAGGGCTCAGTCCTGGGCCCACTCTTGTTTGGCATCTACTTTTCCGAAGTACAAGCAAACACAGGAGGGTTATGGCTGACAAAGTTTGCAGATGACTGCAAACTGGGCCATAGTAGAAAACACATCTGACACAGATATCCTTCAGAAGGGTCTCACAGAAACGGATAACTGGTGCCAGAGCCACGGCCTAAAGTTAAATGCCAAAAAATGCATAGTCATACCCTTCGGGAAAAACAAGGTTACCCCTAGCTACCAAATAGGTGGCAATCCACTGAGCACAGAAGAAGTTATCAGGGACCTGAGGACCCAGGTTGATAGTAGTCTGTCATTCGACACCCATGTAGCTAAAGTATTTAGGAAGACCTTCTACATTGCCCACCTTATCATGAAGGGATTCTCATCTAGATCAAGGGAGGTCATAGTCTCCCTTTACTCATCACTCATCAGACCAATGATTGAGTACAGTGCCCCATTCGGAATGTATCTGACCCGACACTTGCAGCAGCTGGAGAGGCCACAAAAGTTCCTCACCAAAAGGATAAAGGGTCTCAAAATCTATCCTATGCTGCCCGACTGAAAGAACTCCAGCTCTATTCAGTCGCCACCGCTTGCTCAGAGGTGACCTTTGCCTAACATACAAGGCCATGTCAAACCCAGATTTGATGAATATGCTTCACCTCAAAAATCTAGATCCATCAGAGCCACAAGGGCGGAGACTTAAACCTCGACACGGCTATTAATAGGACGTGCTGGAGGGATAGATTCATCACCCAAAGACTCCCTATGCTGTGGAACAAAATCCCGGTACATGTGAGGCAGAGCACCTCGCTGGCCTTGTTCAAGAGAAATCTTGACCAATGGATGGGAGATCGCAGATATACCCCAGGGATTACCTCAGTGTCACTGCTCGACAGAGGCACAGCAAAATAATGGGTATAGTTCCCCATACTAAAGGGGTGGCGTAAGCCACAAAACGATGGGCTAGGCTTGTAAATGCCCTCGGGCAGATAGCCTAGTATGAACCTATGAACCTATAGCTAGCAATTGTCTGTACAACTTAATATGGCCTTTCATATTTTCTTTTTGCTAAGTTGACTCTCCTCGTCTCTTGCTATGTATGAAAACTGTTTTAATTATTTTAAATGTATCATTTGCTTGCTAACCATGTAAGCAGACTGATTCAACAAGGAAGCAGATCATTTGGCAATTCAACAATTATATTTTCTTGAATGAATAAGCAATACATAAACTTTTAGTGAATATGCAGTTATCACTGGAAGACAAAATGTAATATGCTATACATGATATAATTAGCACTAATAAAACATTAAGGGACTTCTGGCAACATGGTATACAAACAGTAACTCAATTAATTAAAATAGAATTGCGTTCTCATGTCTGGATTTGATGCACTGGATTTTGTAGAGGTGCTGATTATGTATAATGTATCTACAGTTACATGCTGTTAATAACGGCTGAACATAATATCCAAGAAGACAGTCAACAAAAGCAGCAATATCAGGGGCCGTAGTACATCATAATCACATCTTTAGGTGATTGTGAAAAAAAGAAACATTTAGTCCCTTTTCTCCAAAGCAAAATGTTCTTGGTTATGCCTTTTGTTTGAGTTGTAGCCTCTCCTAAAATTTGAGATAGTCAGTTCCATGTGGTTAATGCTGTTCAGAGATGGTAAACAGCTGTCTAGTCCAAATGTGTAAGACACTGGCATAATTGTTGTTTGAAAAGAAGAGATTGCACTCATCTGCAGCTCAGAGCCTTGCAGCAAAAGGTAGAAATGCCACTGTTAATGGTGGTTGAATTGTAAAGGCACTGGTTCACCAAATCCATTGTGGCATAAGGTTAGAAGTATAGGGCAGTGGTTGTCAGTGATGATCACCTTTATAAAGTGTACAAACACAGCACTAGTGAGTTTGATTTTATCCTGGGTACATAGGATGCTATGAGTAAAACAGCCGAACATCAGTTACAATGCTGTGCTAAGAGTGATTTTTATGTTGGTTACTAGCCTGCATCTTGATTTTCTTCACACACTAATGATCTGGCCTATTTTGAGATGTGCCACTTGCTTTATTAGTTATGGTGATGAAGGTAACATCTGCTTTTCCCATTATCCTGGGACCTTTCCCTGGATGAGGTAGTTTAAAACTAGAAAGATAAACTTCATGTTCCCTCATATGTATTTTGTGCTGCCAAACCATTGACTATTAACATTTAAAGTTGAGTAATATTTAAAATTCCTCTGGTGCTTAGTGTCCTAACTCCATAAATCTTTCATGCTGAAAAACCTCCTAATGTTCTATTAACATTTTAAATGACTTACTGTAATACTTAAAAGTTTCTTGTTGTCTAGTATTGCAGGATTTACTCGTTAGTCTGGAGGGGTTAGAGTTATGTCAGTTCCCCCATACTCCCCCACAGACAAACACATTTACACATACACACACACACACACACACACACACACACACACACACACACACACACACACGCACGCACATGCGCACACACACACACACACACACACACACACACACACACACACACACACACACACACACACACACACACAAACACCTACCCTACCTATCTCCTAACTAATATATATACATACTGTAATCACCCAGACAGGCATACAGACACACACACACACACACACACACACACACACACACACACACACACACACACACACACACACACACACACACACACACAAACACCTACCCTACATATCTCCTAACTAATATATATACATATACTGTAATTGCCCAGACAGGCACACAGACACACACACACACACACACACACACACACACACACACACACGCACACACGCACACACACGCTGCACACGCGCACACGCACACACACACACACACACACACACACACACACACACACACACACACACACACACACACACACACACACACACACCACACAGACTCACCTTAGACCAATCATTCTCTGTATACACTCACACATACGACCAGCACACTTGCATGCACTCACACCCCTCACAGCACTACTTGTCTGCTAACCACCCCTGCACATACCTCTAATATGATATCAGTCATTGAAAGTAATGAGAACGCAAACTTTTGACAGAGTTAATTAAAATGCCAGCAGTGGTGATTTTTACAGTCCAGCAATTCTCTGAATTCTTTAATACAGTCATTTCTGGGGGAGAGCATATTGCTAATTAGCATAAGCTGGTGTTTTTGGATACCTCATTAGCATGTAGATTGGCTGTGGAGATGGCCCAATGTAGTGATTCTGCAGACCATGTAGAATTACTATGAATAGCCTGTTACTGAATCAGAAAGGGATACTATGAACCTATGAAAATGGTCATGTTAGGGATTACCATTGGCAGTAGTCCTTTCTAAATTCCAGGGTAGTACTATGCTAAAGCAAGTGTAATTATTATTATTTGTTCATAAAACTGTTGTCAGTCTTGCAGCATTAAAATGTATAGAACAGAAAATGTAACTTTACTACGTGCAAAATTGCTTTTGGTGCAAAGGCTAAAAACTGTTGAAATTGCAATGAAATTTGCTTCTCAAATGTATAAAACTTATTAGTGGCTAGATACCTTACCTTACCTTATTTGAACACTAGCTTAAAGACTCCAAGAACAGAAAAAAAAACACGCACACTTTTGAATACAAACAGGGAGGACTGCTCTGGACTCGTAAGCATAGGGAAAGAACATGCGAGGAAAGATATTGCCTTACTTTTGGACTGTTCAGCTTGACAGCATTTCTGGACAGAGCACAAAGGGATTCATTTTTGTCTGCAGAATTATACAATTATTGTTTGGAATTCTGAATCACAGGTAGTTATAGATTCAGTATATTTCTTCATCTACAGGTAAAGACAGGTCCAGATAAGCCTACAGTGATAATACCTCTTTATAGCTTGTGTCTTTACAAACAATCATTTTATGTCTTTCTCGTACAAGTTTAAAGCTGCTTAAATATTTCATCTTATCAAATGCAATGCTCAACTTTATAGCAAGTAAATAGTTTTTGTTCAATTTTAAAAGTGTGTCACTGATAATTTATCTATTACTAGCTTAAGGATATATGTATTAAAATGGTATAATAATAGCTGCTGTTTTTTTATCTGTCCAATAGTTGCTAGTCAAGCTACTTCTGCTAATAGTAATTGTTTTTGATAAGCTTCTTCTTCTTCTTTCGGCTGCTCCCATTAGGGGTCGCCACAGCAGATTAACTGCTTCCATTTCTTCCTGTCCCCTGTATCTTGCTCTGTCACACCAACCACCTGCATGTCCTCTCTCACCACATCCATAAACCTTATCTATGGCCTCCCTCTTTTCCTGTTACCTAGCAGCTTCATCCTTAGCATCTTTTTCCCAATATACTCTGCATCCCTCCTCAGCACATTTCCAAACCAACGTAATCTTGCCTCTCTGGTTTTGTCTCCAAACCTTCCAACCTGGGCTGACCCTCTAATATACTTATTCCTAATCCTGTCCATCCTCGTCATACCCAGTGCAAATCTTAACATCTTCAACTCTGCCACGTCAAGCTCTGACTCCTGCCTTTTTGTCAATGCCACTGTCTCCAACCCATATAACATAGCTGGTCTCACTACCCTCTTGTAGACATTCCCTTTCACTCTTACTGGTAAAGGTCTGCCACAAATCACTCCTGACACTCTTCTCCACCCACTCCATCCTGCCTGTACTCTCTTCTTCACCTCTCTTCCACACTCACCATTACTCTGAACTGTTGATCCCAAGTACTTAAACTCATCCACCTTCACCACCTCTACTCCCTGCATCCTCACCATTCCTCTATCCTCCCTCTCATTCACACACATATATTCTGTCTAAGTCCTGCTGACCTTCATTCCTCTTCTCTTTAGAGCATATCTCCACCTCTCCAGGGTCTCCTCCACCTGTTACCTACTCACACTACAGATCACAATGTCATCTGCAAACATCATAGTCCACAGGGACTCCTGTCTGTTCTTGTCTGTCAACCTGTCCATTACCATTGCAAATAAGAAAGGGCTCAGAGCTGATCCTTGATGTAATCCCACCTCCTCCTTAAACGCATCTGTCACTCCCACCGCAGACCTCACCGCTGTCACACTACCCTTGTATATATCCTGTACCACTCTTACTTACTTCTCTGACACTCCTGACTTCCTCATACAATGCTGCAACTCCTCTCTAGGTACCCTGTCATATGCTTTCTCTAAATCCACAAAGACACAATGCAACTCCTTCTGACCTTCTCTGTACTTCTCCATAAACACTCTCAGAGCAAACATCACAGCTGTAGTGCTCTTTCCTGGCATGAAACTATACTGCTGATCACTAATCATCACCTCCCTTCTTAACCTAGCTTCCACTACTCTTTCCCATAACTTCATGCTGTGACTGATCAGTTTAATCCCGCTGTAGTTACTACAGCTCTGCACATCACCTTTATTCTTAAAAATTGGTACCAAAACACTTTTTCTCCATTCTTCAGGCATCCTCTCACTTTCCAAGATTTCATTAAATATCTAGTTAAAAACTCCACTGCCATTTCACCTAAACACCTCCATGCTTCCACAGGTATGTCATCTGGACCAACAGCCTTTCCGTTCTTCATCCTCTTCATAGCTATACTTACTTCCTCCTTGCTAATCCACTGCACTTCATGATTCACTATCCGCACATCATCCAACCTTCTCTCCCTCTCATTCTCTTCATTCATCAACCCCTCAAAGTACTCTTTCCATCTGCTCAACACACTCTCCTTGCTTGTGAGTACGTTTCCCTCATTATCCTTTATCACCCTTACCTGCTGTACATCTTTACTAGCTCAGTCCCTCTGTCTAGCCAATTGATACAGGTCCTTTTTTCCCTCCTTAGTGTCCAACCTTTTATACAACTCTTCATATGCCTTATCCTTAGCCTTCGCCACCTCTCTCTTTGCCGTGCACCTCATCTCCTTATACTCTTGTCAACTTTCTTCATCTCTTTGACAATCCCACTTTCTTCTTCACCAACCTCTTTCTCTGTATACTCTCCTGTACTTCTTTATTCCACCACCAGGTCTCCTTGCCCTCCTTCCTCTTTCCAGATGTCACACCAAGCACCTTTCTAGCCATCTCTCTTACTAGCTCTGCTGTAGTTACCCATTCACTATTCGGTAACTCTTCACTCATCTACTATTTTCTGCCATTAAACCTTGAAGAAACTGTGAACCTGAGTGCTTCCTTCCAGCCTGTATTTCTTCTGTTATTGGTGGTTATAGTGGTTGGAATCCCCGTTTCTACTATTTTGGTTGCTGTTGGAGTTTGTTGGGGGATATGGAAAGCACAGAAGGTTCTCCTCGATCTCCGAAAGGGAGGCGGGATGAAATCAGTGAAACTAGGAAGCTGATTGGTCAGTTAACTCAGCTTGTTGAACTGCTTACTCCGACTGGCCATTCTTTTGCTGGTTTGATGTCACTCACCATCCCGGGAAACCAGGAAGCTAACCAGAATGGAAGAAACAATGTTGAGGCATTTGTGGAGAGACTACATCAAGTTTCTCAAACTAAGAGTAGTTTTGGGACTAAAAAATTTAACCATGAAGGAGACATTGGGGTACCTAGTATTTTGAATGATTCAGATGAAGAAAATTCTCAACCAGACAGAGCAAGTGACTGTGGAATTCCTAAGGCTACAACTTCAAACAAAAGGTGACTGACTAATCATAATATTTGCCATGGTGTTAACAAGCCGAGGAAGGCTTTTGAAACTTGGTTAACTGAGAAAATTTCTCTTAATGTTGGGACCCAAAATGAGTGTGTTGGGAGGGAAATTAGTAATGATACTTATGCAACCAGTGTCAAAAAACTAGGGGAACTCATGGAGAAATATAAGGCACTTTGTATTGACAATGAATACCTGCGTACATGTTTAAGCAAGGGAATTGTGCCTAAAGGACTTCGTGTGCAGAAATACCCCAATTCATGTTGGTAGCGAATTATATAAAGAACTACTGGAGGTTTTTAATAACTGTGGTTTAGATATTGTTAGAATTATTATTAAGCAAAATGAATTGTCTATGAAGGAATTGTATTCAAATATTGAATGTTTAAATTCTGTTGTCACAAATGATTTACTGTTTTCTGTAGAAACCAAAAAACAAAAATATTTTGATACATTGGATGATATAGATGGAAAAGTTAACATTAATATTAAACGCAAGATAAAGAAACTTGATAGAGACATATTAGAATACAAGGAAAAACGGAGTTACACTCGACCCAGGGGAAAGTGTTTAGACAAAAGAAGGGATGATTATGCATTTGAAACAGACAGCGAGGTAAATTATGGAGAACAAAGTGAAGAATGGACTAACTATGCCCCTTTAGAATTCCCTCCCCTCCATTGCTCCGAGAGACTTATGAATCAGAAAGGCCCCCAATACTTCCAAAACCCTACTTGGAGGGGGAACAGAGGAGCTCGGGGAGGGAGATTCTAGTGTTACCCACTTTAGTTTTACCCACTGAGAATATAGTTAGGTGTGAGAACAAATATTCTTTTAATAATTATAAAATTTTTAACTACAGTGGTATTGACCTGAAGGGTGACCACTTTAATCTTTTAGCCCAAGGTTTCAAATTTATTTCTAATAACAAATGTGATCTGACAAAAGTGATTTTAGATTTCAAGATCTTTACGAGAAAGTTAAATTTTGGTGTTATGTTCGATGGTACAGGTAAACAGAAAAATTCAGAGATTTTATAGAGAAGAAGTGAATTCAACCCACCTCTACACCCCCAAATTAAAAATTTTGAAATGGTAGTAGAAAAAGAGTTAAGACAGGCTATTTGTGCTTCCCCCTATAGGTTTAAATATAACCTTACGGCTGGGGAATGGTTGGTCCTAAAGGAACTCAAACAGAACCACAAAGTGCGTGTCATGAAACCGGACAAGGGGGGGGGGTCTGTTTTGATGGATAATGTTATCTATGAAAGCAAGATGTTAGACATTTTGGGTGATTCCAGTACATACAGGAGGGTGTCCAGAAATGAGATTTTTGTTGCATATAAAAAATCGATTTTGTCATTGATGACTTACTGTGGGATGGATTGATTGATCTGGACACCCACAAGTATTTACATGTAGCTCAACCCAGAATAGCTACTATTTTTGGCATACCTAAGGTGCACAAAGACCCTACCCCCCTTTAAGACCTATTGTTTTGGCTGAAGGGTCAAAGACTGCACCCATAGCAAAGTTTCTTGACATAAAATTAAAGTAAATTTGGGGCACAGAAAAGACTATTTTAAAAGATTCCTGGGATTTTTTAAAGGGAATTAGAACTGACCAGTGCTTTGACAATACTATTTTTGTCACAAATTATATCAAAGAATTGTTCACTGTTATTCCCCAGGACTTAGGATTAGCTTGGTTGGAAGAAGCCTTACTAGATAAGGCCTGTCCGTCTACGGACCAGTTAGTCATTTTACAACTGATGGAAATGGTATTGAAAAGCAATTTAATTTTTTATGGGGGGGAATTTTTCCATCAAATCAAGGGCGTAGCCATGGGGGCAACTTGTGCTTTTAGCTTGCTGGGAGAAAAAAATATGTTTTAAATTCTGTATATAGCAACTGTCGGTCCCACTATCAGAGATTTTTAGATGATATAGCTATTTTTTGGATTGATACCGAGGAGAAGTTATAAGAATTTTTGAACTATTTGGATACTATTACCACTTTTTTGGAATTTACTAGTTCTATAAATATGGATAGACTTGATTTTTTTGGATGTGAGTCTAATTAAGACTGGGGAGGGCATTAAGTCTAAAATATTTCGTAAAGATACGTTTTCAAAGTCTTATCTCCATTTTTCAAGTGCCCACCCTTTTATACAGAGAAAAAAAACATTTACAAAGGTCAGCTAATTTGAGCATCCAGAATGACTTCCCTGGATGTTGATTTTTCATTGGAGTGTGACTTTATTGAAAGCTTATTTATTTAAAGGGGTTACCCGAAGGACTTATTGGTGGACAGCTGTACCTATGTAAGTAATTTACGCCACATCAGGTACTACCCATTGTTGGGTAAAGGACTGGACACAAATCAACATGTAGTAGGTGAAGTTAAACCCTCAGCTTACTCCAAAGCTCTTACTTTAGATTTTATTTTGGACTCCAAAATGGTAGTGGACACAATAACATAGGAATGGAATAGGTTCATTTCATTGACGGATCTCAAAGGTATTGACAAGGGACCCCTGAAGGTTAGTTATAAGAGGAGAAAGAATCTGAAAGACCTCTTGGAGGGTGGGGGTAAACAGAAGCTTGCACATACCACTAAGAGAAAAGGTACTTTTAAATGTGGAGCATGCACAAAGTGCAATTTTATTTCTAACACTGACCGGGTATTTTTAAAAAGTAGGAATAAATGGGTTTATGGTAAAAGTTTTAGTAACTGTAATACAAGTGGGCTAGTATACTTAGTTGTGTGCAAGACCTGTGAAGCCTTTTACGTGGGCAAGACTGAAAGAAAGTTAAAAAGATGCATTTATGAGCTTATGTATGATGTTAAGAAATGTGATGTCAAAAATGCTCTGTATAAACATTCTTTGGACTGCCCAGAGGCAAGTTTTGAGTTGTTTGTTTTAGTGGTTGCTATTCAGGATGTGGGGGGGGGGGGTGCATGGGAGACTATCCTTGAGTATAGGGAATTATTGTGGCAGATTACCCTAGATGCAAGCAGGACCCCTGGGTTAAATTAGAACATCTCAATAGCACCTCTACTAAAACTCAGGTCTGCCAAGTTATAATTAACTGTTGAAACAAATAAATTTACTTATATTTCTTTTACAAATGCACATTTTTTATTAGTACAAATATGTATTTTTATTTTTTTTTATTAATTTTATACAAACATACTATTGAGATATTTTATTGATATTATATGAGTGATTGCATGTATAGTTTTTAAACCTTTGTTTTTAGGATGTAATTAGTATGTTTTGGCACCAGGTAGCAGCACTTGGAATTTTAAAACGTCTTTTTAAATTGTATTTTGTTATTTTATTGGTCATTTTTTGATTGGGGAAACTATTTAATGGGCCTTTGTTATGTAATTTATTATTCTGATGAAGTTCTTGGAACGAAAACGTATTTGGAGTGTTAGCGTTATTGGTGTTTTGCTAATCTACTATTTTGTGCCATTAAACCTTAAAGAAACTGTGAACCTAAGTGCTTCCTTCCAGCCTGTTTTTCTTCTGTTAACAGTAATAATTGGACACCCTTTTAAGGGTCACCTGAAGACCACCCCCTACCATCCCCAGACTAATGGTCTGGTTAAGAGGTTAAACTCCATGATCAAGTCCATGCTACAGGGATTTGCAGACCAGTTTAAAAGGGAATGGGATAAATATTTGTCCCATCTGTTGTTTGCTTACAGAGAGGTTCCCCAGGAATCCACAGGTTTTTCACCCTTTGAGTAGCTGTATTGGCATAGGGTGAGGGGACCTCTAGATCTAATTCGAGATGAGTGGAAGGTGAGTGTGAATCTCTCAAGGAGTCTGTTGTGGCATATGTCCTAAACCTCAGGACAAGGCTTAGGGAACTCATGGGCTTGGCCCAGGAGATCCTGGCAGAAGCCCAACAAAAGAAAAAGGTCTGGTATGACAGGAATGCTCGAGCTAGAGAGTATGCTGTAGGGCAGCAGGTAATGGTTCTCATTCCTGTCACACACAACAAGCTGCAAGTAGCTGGGAGGGACCATACAAGGTGGTAAGAAAGGTAAGTGATGTTAACTACATGGTGGAACTGCTAGGCAGGGGCACAAATTGTACCATGTTAACATGATGAAACCTTACCATGATAGGGAGACCCTTGTGCTGAGCATTTGCAGTGGATTGCAGGAGGAGTCTGAGGGAGATCTGGTGACTGATCTCCTCAGTGAGACTCGGACTGACACCTCAGTGGAAGAGGTAGCAATGTCCCAACAGCTATCTCCTAACAAGGTTCGAGAAATCTGAGCAGTGTTACAGAAGTTTGGGGACATGTTTACTGAGAAACCAGGGTGCACCCCACCTGGTGCAGCACCAGGTGGATACAGGACCCCAAAGGCCTATTAGGCAGGCCCCTTATAGGGTGCCTGAGAGAGTCAAACAGGCTCTGAGGGTGGAGGTACATGAGATGTTGGAAATAGGGGTGATTCAAGAGTCCAACAGTCCCTAGGACATCCCAGTGGTGCTGGTGCCAAAGAAGGATGGCAGCACCAGGTTATGTGTGGACTACAGAAAATTAAATAGTCACACAGAGTCAGATGCTTACCCCATGCCTAGAACAGATGAGGTCCTAGAGCAGCTGGGTGGGGCTAAGTATCTTACAACCATTGATCTTACCAAGGGTTACTGGCAGGTGCCCTTGACTCCCAGTGCTAGAGAGAGGTCAGCCTTTGTAACTCCTTTTGGCTTGTATGAGTCCACAATGATGCCCTTTGGGATGAAGAATGCCCCAGCAACTTTCCAGAGGCTGGTAGGTCATATCCTAGCAGGACCAGGAGGGTTTGCCCTTGCTTACCTAGATGATATTGCCATCTACAGCCATTCCTGGCAAGAGCACCTTCAACATGCCAGGGAGGTGCTGGGCTGACTACAGAGGGCAGGGTTGACCATTAAGCTAAGCAAATGTCAGGTGGGTGAGGCAGAGGTCTCCTACCTGGGACATAGAGTGAGGGGTGGTAAGATCAGGCCAGAACCTGCCAAAGTAGAAGCCATTCAGACATGGCCTGCACCTGTTATCAAAAATGTAGGTGAGGCTATTCTTATGGACAGCAGAGTACTTCAGAAAGTTTGTCCACAGTTATAGTACCATAGCTGCTCCCCTCACAGACCTGACAAGGAAGAACACAGCCAGCCAGCAAAATGCCAAGTTGCTAAGATGAAGCCTAGGGTTGCAAGTATATGATATGTCAGTGCAGCACCACAGTGGGATTAGCAATGCCAATGCAGATGGGCTCTCAAGACAGGGAATGGGGTAAGGTATATTCAGACAGACCTAACCCTCTCAAGCAGCATTTCTCAAGGGTCACTTGAAAAACTAGTTTGAGTTCTCCAGGGGAGAGATGTGTGAAGATAGGTGAAGGCTGGCAGCCTAGCCAGATAGAATTTTGTAGATAATTCTGTCATTTGTAAATATTAATGTAAGCCACAGGCTTGTTCTCTTAAATGTGAAAAGACTGCATTGGATATTGAACTGCAAAAATGTAACAACAGTGCACTTTGCTGTAAGAAAGCTAAGTTAAGCATTTCATGACTGTTTTTGATGTCAAAATTTGGAGCCGATATGTATAGAGATAGGCATCCTGTCTATTGTTTTAAGGCCAGAGTTAATGGCTAGAATTTACATGTATAAATGTCCTTTATTGCTCTGGTTTCTGACCAGGTGTAAATAATGTAAATGTAGTTTCTGTTAGCCTGGGAACACCAGTGAAGTGTGAAGAATGATGTCATGTGAAGCAGCTCTGTGTTATCAAATTAAAGAGAGAGAATCAGAGAGCTTAGAGCATTTTGTCTTGAGAACATCCAACATCACCAGCACTGCTTTGTTCTATATGTAAGTTATTTAGAATTGTGTTTTCTCTTTGAAATAGTTAGGAAATAATAAGATTACTCTAAGTTTTTTTTCTGTGATGTCAGAACTTTTCTACAGTCCTATTTTATGTATTTCTCTGTGATCTCTGAACTATTGACTAGCACTGTGTAGTAAGAAGTATTGTATTGTGTCTTTATTATTTATTATTAAATATTTTTAAACCTTTCAACTGTGGCTGTTTTGTGTAGAGATAATTTAAGCTCTAAGAGTACATTGCATGTATATAGTGATGCTGTAATAAGTCACTCCAAATAAGTCTTGACTGTTAGGTCACACTTACCATTTAGATAATAATATTGCACGGTAATAATTGGACACCCTTTTAAGGGCCTTTGAATAGCTGATAAATATTAGTGGGTGATGGCAGCCGGTACTACCTTTTATACTGGGCAGAAAAGGGGCACTGCTGGAGAACCTGTGCCAGCCTTCCCCAGGAGTGTCTGTGTGGTTGTATAAACTCTTATCTCAAAGTGTGTGTGTCAGCTACTTAGGCAGGGACACGAAGCACATGTTGGACAGAGAGGGTGCTGGAGGTTTTAGCTTGCCCACTAGGCTGAGATCTGGACCCTATAGCTGTGCCAGTGGGGAGTCTTATTGGGGACCTGGAGAGAAAGGGAGAAACCAGCCCCAGACTGACTTGTGATCTCTGTGTGCTGTTAAATTGTACATTACTGTGTGTGTATTTATTATCCTTTCCCTATATGTACGCCCCTCAGTGGTGTTAGTGGTGAGGATTGAGGCTTCTTGATTGCTGGGCCAGGGCATGGGCATCACAACATCATTACCATAAAGACAATAAAGAGGATGCTGGTGCTGAGAGATATCAGTAGCCCCACATGGAGAATATCGTGTGCATATTTGTGTGCAAAATAGTCTTGATCAAATTTCAGTTACTGTTGGTAAGATTGTAATGGAAGGCACTGACCTAAGTATGAGGTGGAGAAAAATGTGAGGAACAACCAGTTATAACTCTGATCCATGGCTGTATTTATTTATTTAACATTTGATTACTGTGACAGAGCCCATTTTCAGCAGAGGCCTGGGGAGAAACACTCCAGATGCACGTCATTGGAATGTGGGAGGAAAGCCATGCAAATGTAGGGAGGACATGCAGACTCCGCATAGAAGGCAGCCGAGTTGAGAATTGAACTGGAGAACCTCTTGCTGTGAGATGCCAATGCTAACTGCTGCACCACTGCACCACTCTGCATACTCCAAAGCTTATCTGGGCTTGCCAGGTGTTGACTATTGCCTGAAGCAGCAGGGTACATTAACAATAAGTTCTTAAGGCTTAACCCCTGCCATGAATTATTTGGTGCAGTGGTGCTGATTTTACACCTGTTCATCACATAAAAGTTGGTAACAATGGTGCAGATCATGAGATATGTCTCCTTGCTTCTAATAAGGTTAATAACTCTAAGTTGATTTTATTCAAATTGCTTTACAATAGGTAATGTTTAATACGTATAGAAATCCAAGATTTTGTTAATGAGCAAGATAGGAAATAAAGAGTTCATTTTCCAAATTTCATAAATTTTAACAACAACAACAAAAAAAAAATACAGAACACACTGTTGTGGAAAAGTAACTATCAGTGCTGTCAATATTGCCGTGGCTGCAGACAATAAACATGAATGATTTTTCTCAACACAAATTCATGTGCAAGCACACATAAACAGACACATACACACACATCCACACACACCAGGCTACCATTATTTCACATGTAAAGTACTGCCACTGTTATTTTGGCAGTGCAGCTACATAGACATTTTGGACATGAATGCAGGAATGGGCTGCACTCCTATGAGACAAGCCCAACAGGACCTTCTGATGTCACTGAGTATGAAACCCAAATGAACTGCAAATGAAAACTATTAAACTAAACCAGTCTGAGGAATCTCTCTCTCTCTTTTTTAACATATAGACAAACAGACATAAATAATGTAACTAAGTGTGTGTGTGTGTGTGTGTTTGCCTGTGAGTATCTTTGTTTTAAGTCATAAGGACTAATCAGTCCTTCCTCATTTCTAAGCTATGCAAGCACTCTACAGATATAGGGCATACATTGTGCATATTCTGTGTCCTTGCCTTTGCATATAAATGATCTTGAGTACCAAGTGCATTTTTGAAAGGCAGGTCATCTCCTCCTAAGTGTTTAGTATGTATATTCAGTGTAGCGTATAGGAATGCTGTATTATGCAATCTTGGAATGCATGTCTTGCCCTGCAATACCAGTGTTTCACTGTATGTTTTCAATTAAACCAGCAATCCTCATGGAGAGTGCTGCTGGTGTTCATATGGGTGCCTTGTACACTGCTAAAATTAATGATGCACTGTAGTGCTTTTTACTACGGCATTCATTTAACACCGGAGGGGTTGCTACTGACTGGCAGAGACACAAACAGTTTTGGATAGCTGTAACTATTCAAGCAACCATGCAGTGATAAACTTCCTCATTATCATCATGATCATCATCATTATCCCCCTTTTTCACATTTTAATACATGGGATCTGGGTATTTTGTTATCTGTCACCATCTCTCTCAATTCAATGCCACACTCCTGCCTTCTTCCAAACTCATGCCTGACTGCTGCAGATCTTCTCTCACACAATTCATCCACTTGTTTACTGGAGGTCCTCTTTTCCTCTAACCTTCTTCATGTCTACCCCAAATTGTCTTCACCAGATTGACTTCTGCTTTTCTGTATATGTGCCTGAACCACCATAATCTGCTATCTTTGATCTTTTCTGCAATTGGAGCTACTTTGGCTTCTGCTCTCATGCCCTCATTTCTTTGTCTGTCCCTCAGTGTGCATCCTACCACCCTTCTCAAGCACTTAATTTCCATCACCTCTAGCTTCTTCATCTGGTCTGGCTTTACTGCCCAGATTTCTGTACCATACAGTAGTACTGGCTGCATCACTGTCTTGTACACCTTACCTTTTAGCTTCTTTGACATTCTTCTGCCATTCACTACACCTGAGACTCTATGCCATTTGGCTGCAGCCCCTCTGATTCTAGCTTTGATCTCTTCATTCAGATTTCCCTTCTCCTCAATCATCCCTGAGAGACACTTGAAGCTATTAACCTGCTCCACTATCTTTCCTTCTGTCTCAGTTCTCAGCTTCTTCTGATTTCCCCAATTTGCTGTCATTACCACTGATTTATCTGTACTTAGTTTCATCCCATCTACCTTCAGTTTTACATTCCATTCCTCTATCCTTTGCTGAAGTTCTTGCTCAGAGTTTGCCTGTAATGCCACATCATCTGCATACAACAACATTGCTGATCTGTCCCCTTTGACCTGTTTGCTAATGTAGTCCATCTCCAGTATGAACAGCAGTGGGCTCAGAAATGAACACTGGTGCTCACCCACGCCCACTGAAAATCCCTCTGTGAGACCAAACTCTGTTCATACTTGAGTCTCTGTGTTCTTGTACATAGCACTGCACTAATTCTACCAATGTTTCTGAGACTTTAACCACCACAGTACTGCCCAAATCAGCTTTCTTTGGATCTTGCCATATGCTTTCTCCATGTCTAAGAATGGTCAGTTGGACTCTTTCCTTATCTCTAGCTTCTTCTCAACTATCTGTCCCACTGCAAACATTGGGTCAGCTGTGCTGCATCTTGATGTGAATCTGACCAGCTTATCTCCCATATTACTTTCTACTACTCTGTGTCTCCATTTATCAATCACCCTTTCCAGAACTTTCATGTAAAGTGACAGGAATTTAATGCCTCTGTACTGTCCACAGTTGTGAATGACCCCTTTGTTCTTCTGCATTGGCACAAGTATGCTTATTCTCCAGTCAACTGGGATACACATTTCTCTCCACACTGCTATGAGTAGCCTAGGGAGCAATTTCTCCGCTTTCTCACCCAGCATCTTTATCATATCTGCTGTGACCTCATTTGAGCCTGATGCTTTTCCTGACTTAATTTTCCTTAGTGTTATTCTTATTTTTTCTAGGGTGGGCTCCTCTTCTTCTCTCATCATAGACTGTGTCTGGTGCAGTACAGCTTCTTTGGGGTTTTCTTCATTCAGAAGCTGCTGGAAATACTCTTTCCATCTGCCTTTGATGTCCTGTGGACTGGTGAGCAGGTTGTTGCTGGTATCCCTTATGAAGGGTGTCTGACTATCTTCTTTATCTTTCTGTCTTTGCCTTGCAACCTCATAATGTTTCTTTGTGCCACCTACTGAGTCATTTTCCAGAAGCTGGTAGAGTGCCTCCGATGCCCTGTTCTTTGTTATCACAACTCCTTTCTTAGCTTCTTTGTTAGCCAACCAGTATTCCTTCCTAGCCTAGTCAGTCTTTTCTATCTCCCACTTTTTCCTGCACTCCTTCCTTCTTTTGATGACTTCCTGGACTTCTGCATTCCACCATCAGCTTTCCTTCAGCCACATATCTGTTCTGTAGTCCTCACACATGCTGTTTTGAGTTGCTGCCATTGTTCTTCAACTCCACTTATTTCTTCCTCTTCTTGAGGTGCTAGAGCCATGAGTAATTCTTGGATCTGTTGTACTTTCTCTCCAGTAAACTTCCAGGTCTTCTGCCTTGTGTCTGTTGACCTTAGAGCCTTCTCTGACCACTGCTTGCAGCTGATTGTGGCAACTAGTGGCCTATGCTGCGGGCTGACTGTTTCACTGAGGATGACTTTGCAATCATTTATTCTACCGCAGTGCCCTTTCCTTAGTAGGATGAAGTCTACCTGAGTTGCATGCTAGACACTCTTGAATGTGATCTTGTGACTGTCACTCTTTCTGAGCAATGTGTTGGCTACTATCAAGCCATTTGCCAGACAGAAGTCTAGAATGGCCTCTCCTTCGTTATTCCTGTTGCCCAATCCATGTGTACCCAAGTGGTAGTCATATCCTGTTCTGTCCCGATATGTGCTTTCACGTCACCCATTATCAACACCAATTCATGCTGCCCTGCTTTACCTAGTAAGTCCTACAACTGCTGTCTGAAAGCAGTCTTTTCCTCACTATCACAACCCTACTGTGGGACATAGGCTGAGATTATGAATACTACCCTATCATTACATTGGAGTTTGATTGTCATGAGTCTGTCACTAATTCTGATGATATCCCTTACTGCCTTCTGAAGCTTCTCTCTTACCACAATTCCTACACCATTGCTAGCCAGTCCTCCTCCTGAGTAGTAGACTCTAGATCTTAAGCCAAGTGGCTTTGCTACACTGCCCTCCTATCATGTTTCTAGGGTATATAGGTTGTCCAGTCTCCTCAGTATAATCATGTCATCCACTTCCAAGCTGCATCCTGTCAGTGAATCTACATTAAGTGTAGCAATTCTCAGTTCATGTTTGGCATGTTGATTAATTTTGCATCCAGCTTTCAATCAACAGAGCTATCCCAGGTAACCCAGGTTGGGCAACTAGACACCAGCTGCGGCCAGCCAATAGCTTACTGATCCAGCGTTGCTGGGTTTCATGGTAGGCACACACTGGCAAAGAGGGGCACATACACCCTCCCACCATTACCATGCGTCCCTGGTGTAGGTCGGAATAGGCCAGCTCCTCAACCCACGTATCACTGGTAAATCTGTTGACATTAGTCAACATGACTGAATCACCTAGAGCCATAATTTATACTGCCGAGTGTCAATCCCTGCCACAGCATCATACCTCTCAACCATCCCGAATCCCTCAGAATTTCCCCATTTTTGGATGAAAAATAATAGGGTGCCACAAATTCCCAAAATGGACCCCTTGAATCCCAGTTTTGTTATTTTCTTTTATTTACAAATTTTTAGTTGATGCCAAAGTCATCATGCAGCCTGTAAAATTATCAACATGTAAGGTCAGACTTGGTCTGGAAGAGTTAATTTAATGAAAAAAAAAAACAGTTGTTTATGGCTGCAGATGGCAGCCAGTCAATGAGGACATTGCGTTGCAGCATCAAATCGATGTCTTGCATGTTTGAGACATCATCATGTCACATGGAGCAGTGCAGTCCTCCTGGAATTTGAATAGACTGGCTGGAAATATTAGGAGATGAGGTGGGGAAAATCAAATCTAGAAGAAATAGCAGCCAGCAGCAGGTAGTGCGGACACAGAAGCAGTTAGAAGATGTCTGAGACTGATGCAACAGTTGCAAACCTGCCCAGTGCCCACTCATGTCTGTCCAGCATCCACTGTCCACATATTGCAGCCTCACAGATTAAGAAAATATACCTTCTTCTCAACAAGGTAAGAGAGAAACAACCTCTGTCGGTCATGTATTTACAGTAATTGGTGGGGTGCAGACTGCATGCATTTTAGAAGGCAAACTTCTGTTGCATTATTTTGTAAGAATTACAAACAGGATGACTCTGCTTAGTCATGCTGTTCATAATTCTGACAAAATACTGCAACAGTTACCCAAGTTAAGTTTTCTTATTAAAATTAACTCTGTGCGCACACCATCAATTACTGTAAATATGTGACCGATCGATAGCAGCAATAACTACATTATTTTATTTTTGGCTAGAGCTGGTAAATGTCAGTTTGCATGGCAGCATGAGTAAGTCCATCTGTTTACTGCATGGGAAGAAAGTGCGGTGGAAGCTGTGAGATGTACCTAAAAGCCCCAAGCCTAAGTGTCAGATAGTATTTAATCTGACTGTGAAATGAAATGTTTATTTATTTAAAATTTGTTAGCCAGGGATAACGCTCAACTGTCCAAATTTTTGCCTCGTATTTTTGGTTTGCTCCTCATAAAATTTGTGATTTTCTGACAAATTGCTGAAGATTGAAGTCAATAAATAATGACATATGTTTCAGACTTCATATTCTTCAGAAAAAGCATGTTGGCACAACCCTCCCCCACATCATTCTAATAATTTTCTAAGTTTGTAAAAGCTATATTTAAAATCCGTCTTTTTTGCCCCCCCCCCCCATTGCACATTATTTTAAGCTTTGTCCAGATTTCTTAGGCTAGGAGGTTGAGAGGTATGTGCACCATCTGTGTCACATGCTGTCACATTGCCTGATAGATCTGATCATGCTCAAAAACATTCCTTGGGCTCTCCCAGTGAGAATTCACCTCAGGGTGCCCCTGTAACGTCCTATACTTCAACCTTCTCATTCTGTGGGATGGATCCAGCCCTGACATGGCTAGACAGCACAATGCCTATGGTCCCTGAGTATCAAACCAACTCTGTCAATGGAGAATTTGATTCCTCACATCTAATAATCTTCTAGAGAATGGTGTCTCTTTTTCATTTGAGAGTATACTTGCAGCTACTATTATTTATTTTATTTCCTGTCTCTCTGTACAAGCAAATATGACTTTTTGATAAGTGCTACATTACATTTGTTTTTATTTTAATTGTAGCAAGACATTTGGCAGGACTTTAATTCAAAATGTAGACTGCTGCTACATACAGTGTGTTATGTTCTTTGTTTTTTATGAATGCAGTAAACTATAATGATAATTAACAGCATTTTAGCAGACAGAGCAAGTGTATGCATGTCTGTCTGTGGTTTGAGGGAAACACAGACTACATGATATTATTTCTTCTTATTTTCCTGTTGTATATGCTTGAATTTTTTGTTCCTTCAGTATAATTAGTGCACATTTTCTTTTGAATTCTAACACGTTATCCTAATATTCAAGAACAGAAACCAGAAGGAGTCACCACGAAAAAAACCTCCGTTTAAGACAATGTAATAAATTATTTAATGTAATAAAAAACAATGAATAAGCGCTTTCGCATAGCAAAGCTATGCTTCTTCAGATAATCAAGTTTCAAATATAATTGACGCTTATTAATATACAATAAAAAACATTTTGACGGGATCATTAAAACAATCAATCAATTAATCTGGTATCCTAGGCTACAAATAAAATACTTACAGAAATTCAAATGCCAAAGCTCTTAAAGCACAAAACATTTCTCTTATTAATAAGAGTAAAATCATCTACAGACATATGTTAAGAAAGACAAGAAACAGTTTGTCTGGCAGTTATAATGCACCCGATGTATAAACACATACTGATTTAACCATTCTCAACGATACTATTACTAATAAGTAATGGTCAAACTTCCTTCTCATCCCTTACATAAAATGTTGTTGGAACTATATATCTGGTTTTCATATCAGACAACATCTAGTAGGAATCTACTCCTAACGGCGCAACAAACAGCAAACCATTCGTAATAATATTACTTAAATAATGTTTCAACCATAAAGGAAGCATAAGGTGCGAGAGTAAAACTTCTTGCTAAATCCTTTTATGCAAAATGAGTGAAATGTTGGAATCATCGTGAGGACAATTATCTAAACTGAATGTCCAGACTGCAAATACATGAGCTGCTCAGTTTTTATATATATATATACAGATGTGTGCGTAAACATGAGCTGAAGGCCACCGTTCCTAACATCTAACCATTTCACTTCAAATCCTCTGTCAAACAGATGTAGGCATAAATGTAACAAATGTAGAGTGATAATAATTAGATAGTTCCCAACCCTAACGCCATCTATATAGATCTAAAGAAGGTGGTAGGGGGGAAAAATAAGGCAAGAAATCTCTCTAGATGGCAGCGCAATCAATCTTGGTATACTAGCAGAAGGGAAGAGATACTTATCTATAAAAACGTCTCCGTTATGGAGACTGATGACTGCTCTTTTAAACATATCACGTTCCTTAACTGCACAACGTATGATAAGAGCCTCTCTCTAAAGGGGCATCTGACTTATGGGCATAAAACCTAATAGAGTATCCTATAAGAAGCATGTCAACTGTTACAGGTCATTACTCAAAATGGAAAAACGGTCAACAGCAACGTATAACAAAAGCCTCTCTCTAAAGGGGCATCTAACCTATAGGCATAAAACCTAATAAAGTGTCCTATAAGAGGCATGTCTACTATTACAAGTCATTACTCAAAACGGAAAAATGGTCAAGAAACAAAAAAACCAATATGAAACAATAAAAAATAAAAAATAGTGAAAACTATAAGAAGCTGTAAAAAACAGTACATGTGTAAATACACAAGCATATATAAAAAATACATATGTATAAAGGTAAAATCTACTGCCCCTAAACTGGGTGCTCAGAAAAAACAAGGAGATGAAAAACTAACACTATAAACTGTATCAATGTGAATATAATAATAATGACAATAATAAATATTGTAATATCTGACACGTACGGTCATTCACAAACTATTTCTAAAAATGGGGTAAAATCAATTGTCCCATCATAAAGGTCTACTATTCAAAATAGGTTTTATGGATAAGAACTGATTGATCCCAGGATCAGTTTGTGCTTTCAGTAAGAGTATCCATTTCAACTCCAAGCATGCTAAGTTATTGGCAACATCTCCTCCTCTAACATTATCCTTCATCACTTGAAGTACCTTGAATGTGAAATAATGAGAATCATGTTCAATGATATGCTTTGCAAGTGCATTTTGGTCATTTCTCTTCCTGATGTCATAGAGATGATTATATAGTCTGTCCCTAAGTCTCCTTTTTGTAAGTCCTACGTAAAACACAGGGCAGCATTCACATGTGGCCAAATATACCAAATTTGTGCTATTACAATTATAAAAATGGTTTGGATGGAACACATGCAGACCATGGGGATGTTCAAAGGTTTGTTCCTTGGAGATATGGGGACACATATGACATTTCCCACAAGGGAATGTTCCTTTTCTTTTTGATGTCATGTCATTACTAACGAGATTGTACTTATCTATACATAGTATCTGTTTAAGGTTACTACAGTTCCTGTAACTGAAGGTCGGATAATTACCAACTAGCCGTATAGTATCTGGATCCATCTTTAAAATATTCCAATTTTTCTTAATCAAATTCTGAATATTAGAGACATCACTCGTATATTTCAGCAAAAAGGACATGGTGCCTGAATTGTCATGTTTTCTATTGTTATTGTGTGAGGATCGATATAAATTTTGTTTAGGAGTGTATATGCTAGAGGATATACCTAATACCTTCTGTTTACAGTCTCTTAGCAAGTTACTATTGTAACCTCTATCCCTTAGAAGTCGTTCTAAAAGAGCTGCCTCTCTCAAACGGTCAACTTCATTGGTGCATGTCCTAGATATTCTGTTCAGCTGACTTATGACAATACCTGAGAAGGTATGCCTAGGATGCATACTTTCAAATCTTAGAAGAGAATTCTTCCAAGTAGGTTTCCTGTAGAGTGATGTGCTGATGTCATTACCTGTATTAAGCTTTAAAGTTAGGTCTAAAAAATTAACTTCTGAGCTCGAAGTTTCTACAGTAAACTTGAGAAAGGGACTCATAGATTCTACATCTCTAACAAACTTGATGCATTCACTATGGCTGCCTTCCCAGACAAAGAGTACATCGTCTACAAACCTCTTGTAGAGTTTGACATTATTGAACTGGGTGTGTTTAAACAAATAGTTATTTTCCCACTCAAAAACTACCAGGTTTGCATAACTGTTGGCGCAGGGGGTGCCCATGGCAACCCCCCACTTTTGTAAATAGATTTTATCTTTAAACAGAAAGATGTTATTATTGAGTACTATTTCAAGTAAATAATTGATCAGTGTCTGTCTGTTGTTGGTATATTGAGACCTACTGAATAACAACTCACTAACGGCTTGCTGACCTAGCTCATTAGGTATACTAGTAAACAGATTAACAACATCCATAGTTACCAACAAGTAATTAGATGCATCTTTGTCTAATCTAAAATCTCTCAAGAATTCAATCAGCTGATAGGAGTCCGATAATATGTTTGGAATAGCATTCACCATCGGTCTCAACATGCATTCCACAAAAGATGAAATTGTGTATGTGCACCATCCCTCACTTGCCACTATCGGCCTCATGGGCACAGGGGTAACATTTTTATGAATCTTGGGCAGACCTTTTATGACCGGTAACATGGGACATTCAATCATAAAGTATTCATATGTTTCACAGCTGATTTGCCCACAGAGTAATAAATCATATAAATCTGCTTGTATTCTTTTTACTATATTATCAACAAAGGTCTTAGACACTAAGGAATAAGTGTTAGTGTCTGCTAACATGTTCGTCATGGTGGTATCATATTCAACAGTATTGAGTAAAACCACCGCCCCACCTTTATCTGCAGGTTTGATGGTTATAGCAGGATCACTTTTCAGTTGTTTAAGTGATCTCTGCTCTAATTCTGTCAAATTAAAGAATTTACATTTTTTCTGATTATTCGCAAAGTATTCATAAATGTCCTTTTCACATAGTTTACAAAAACATTCCACATCATGTGGGATGGGTGGCATAAAGTTACTTCTGCGTTTGAAAAACTGTTTAACAGCATCTGATTGTATAGCAGAATTATCTTTAAAAAACAGCTTTAAAGCTAAATTACGACAGAATAGTCTGAGATCTATCAGAGTCTCATTCAAACTGCTGAGTTGGGAAGGTATGAAATTTAGACCTTTGTTGAGAAGTGTGACTGCAGATTCTGCCAAAGGGATGTCAGATAGATTGCAAACTAAGTCATTCAATTCCTTTGTTTCCTCGTCTGTCCGTATTTTTCTTCTGACCCCTTTCTCTTGCGGGGCCCCCTGCTGTTGGAGCGGCCTCTCCATGCCGTCTGTTGTTTGACGGGAAACGGTAAAAAATGGGTAGACGTGCTGGCAGTGTCTTTGGGTCTAGCTCCAGAAACCATATGAGCTTTATCAGCTTGTTGGTTAGGAAGAGGGGTAGTACTGACAGAATTTCCTCCTGAAGGACTGCTATTCTGAACTGATGTGGGTTGAGTATCATTAGATTGGGAATTCTCATTAGAACTAAAAGGTGCAATATTAACCTCTGTTGTTATAGGTTGAACAGTAATAGTCTGTGAAGATATCCCACTGTCTGTCACAGCTGAAGAACGGGTAATCCTAGGCCAGACAAATATCTGACCATTAGCAAAATCATTGGAGTCTCTAATTAGTTTCCTCTGTTTCACTTGCCTAAGTCTTTCACTAAACAAATGCACCTGTGATCGAACATTGTCAAGTCTCTGCTGGAAGTAGGCTGTGTTATAGGAATCATTAAAATGCCGCTGTTGTAAATCAACCTTATTTCTAAGCTCCGTTTCCAATGGAGCAAAATAGTCCAGTAACAGTTTGATGTAATTAAAACCTAGACCTATATTCAGGTCTTGCCATTTTCTTAGTAATATCGGGTGGCTGTCCCCATATGTCGGCATGCAAAACACTCGCATACCGCGAGGTATGACTTTAAAGTGGAGGCATGCCTCAAGGTGTAAACGCTGCCAGGCATACCTCTGTAATTTAAACAAGTCATCTTGAAAAGTTCTACAAAGAACATTAAATTCAGTTAGTACCTCACCGTTGTTAATGGCATTAGCCGGAGCGGACTGATTAGATATCTCCAGAGTCAATAAAGGGTTGGTATTCCGATGTAGAAGAGATTCCCATGCCGGTAGCACGACCTCCCTCGTCTCTGGTCTGAAGTCCAACTCGATATCATTCGAATCCATGTGTAGAACCAGGAACAGCACACCAAGGCAGGAAAATAGTATATCAAAACTGTCACTGGTACTCAAAGACGCCTTCCGACAAAATAATCCAAATATTCAAGAACAGAAACCAGAAGGAGTCACCACGAAAAAACCCTCCGTTTAAGACAATGTAATAAATTATTTAATGTAATAAAAAACAATGAATAAGCGCTTTCGCATAGCAAAGCTATGCTTCTTCAGATAATCAAGTTTCAAATATAATTGACGCTTATTAATATACAATAAAAAACATTTTGACGGGATCATTAAAACAATCAATCAATTAATCTGGTATCCTAGGCTACAAATAAAATACTTACAGAAATTCAAATGCCAAAGCTCTTAAAGCACAAAACATTTCTCTTATTAATAAGAGTAAAATCATCTACAGACATATGTTAAGAAAGACAAGAAACAGGTTGTCTGGCAGTTATAATGCACCCGATGTATAAACACATACTGATTTAACCATTCTCAACGATACTATTACTAATAAGTAATGGTCAATCTTCCTTCTCATCCCTTACATAAAATGTTGTTGGAACTATATATCTGGTTTTCATATCAGACAACATCTAGTAGGAATCTACTCCTAACGGCGCAACAAACAGCAAACCATTCGTAATAATATTACTTAAATAATGTTTCAACCATAAAGGAAGCATAAGGTGCGAGAGTAAAACTTCTTGCTAAATCCTTTTATGCAAAATGAGTGAAATGTTGGAATCATCGTGAGGACAATTATCTAAACTGAATGTCCAGACTGCAAATACATGAGCTGCTCAGTTTTTATATATATATACAGATGTGTGCGTAAACATGAGCTGAAGGCCACCGTTCCTAACATCTAACCATTTCACTTCAAATCCTCTGTCAAACAGATGTAGGCATAAATGTAACAAATGTAGAGTGATAATAATTAGATAGTTCCCAACCCTAACGCCATCTATATAGATCTAAAGAAGGTGGTAGGGGGGAAAAATAAGGCAAGAAATCTCTCTAGATGGCAGCGCAATCAATCTTGGTATACTAGCAGAAGGGAAGAGATACTTATCTATAAAAACGTCTCCGTTATGGAGACTGATGACTGCTCTTTTAAACATATCACGTTCCTTAACTGCACAACGTATGATAAGAGCCTCTCTCTAAAGGGGCATCTGACTTATGGGCATAAAACCTAATAGAGTATCCTATAAGAAGCATGTCAACTGTTACAGGTCATTACTCAAAATGGAAAAACGGTCAACAGCAACGTATAACAAAAGCCTCTCTCTAAAGGGGCATCTAACCTATAGGCATAAAACCTAATAAAGTGTCCTATAAGAGGCATGTCTACTATTACAAGTCATTACTCAAAACGGAAAAATGGTCAAGAAACAAAAAAACCAATATGAAACAATAAAAAATAAAAAATAGTGAAAACTATAAGAAGCTGTAAAAAACAGTACATGTGTAAATACACAAGCATATATAAAAAATACATATGTATAAAGGTAAAATCTACTGCCCCTAAACTGGGTGCTCAGAAAAAACAAGGAGATGAAAAACTAACACTATAAACTGTATCAATGTGAATATAATAATAATGACAATAATAAATATTGTAATATCTGACACGTACGGTCATTCACAAACGTGATAACAATACGTTATCCTAATATGTTATGTCATGTCTTCAGGCAGTCAATTGTTTTCTTGTGTTTTTTTTTCCTAAGGTAGGAGATTAAGCAATTTCTAATACCGGTATCAGAAACACGAATGGAGTCCGTTGTTGTGCTTTGAGGAGTATGTTTTCTCTTAGTTAACCAGGGCAGAGCACTGATTCTCCTGGACCTCTTTTAGGCTCAGCCTGAGAAAACTGCAGAAAAGAATAGAAAAGATTAGCAATCAGTGACAAAGAATATGAATGTAAAGAAGCATAGAAAGATTGGGATACATCATGATGCACACAATTATACTTAAACCTGACAAACTTCCGTAGTTATGTTTAATATGTTTGCATAGTAGTATTCAAATATAGTGTAAGCATTTAATAGTGAGAAAATATGTATGGAACAAAGCAATTTACTGTATTTCTAATTATTATTGTTCCAGTTATATTTTGTGTTTAATATTTTGTCTGTTCTTGAATTTGCATTTGAATAGTGATATCCCATAATTCCATTGGAGTGGGTGGGGTTATATAATTATGTATGCATGCAGACTTTATGTTAATCAGCATCCCAATTTTTGGCCAGTTGTACCTACTTTTTATGGGCCTTTGACCAGATTTTTGGAGTTTCCAGGTTGAGAGGTATGCATAGCATGCAGTCTATGATCCTTGTTATCTTATCTTGATGATACTGCATACCACAGTAGATGCCCAAAGCAGTTAGTCTGTACATCTCTTCCCCCTATGGGGCACCATGTAGAGTCTATACTGCTGCCAACAGCTCCATTCATTGATGAGTTTGAGATGGAAACACTCAGCATGTTTTTTGGAGGTGGGAGGAACTCCACAGAGACACAGAGGGAACATGCAAACTTCAAACAGGCACTGGCTGGAGGTCAGGCTCTAATCTTGCACATTGTGCATGGGGGGCAAAGACTTTAATCATTTTGTCAACTGGTCTGTGTAATGATAAACTTCGGCTTCCATTAATGTTTTAACCGCTGTCAAACTTATAGCAATTACTGTTTGTAGCAACAAAGGCCAAATTGTGTTTTGATATAATAACCAATGTCATAATTTAGGTGTATATAGCTTAATTTGAGAGTGTATATCTATTCTGTTGTTAGTAAGATCTTAATGGCTTGAGCTGTCTGAAAATAACTGTACTCATGAGAACTACTCTAGCATGAGCCCGAGTTGTTGCTTGAAAGGGTCAGAATGAACAGCTCACCTACTCAGTACATGAATAAATAAATAAATAAATAAACAAACAAGTAAATAAATAACCATCTCTGCTATATCTAGTATGCAGGACAAGGTCCATCTCCCACTCTTGTTTCTAAACTACAATGCATGAATGAGCATGTTTTGAAGCCAGTTAACTGCACATTAGTTACACTTATGTCAAGAACGTTTGCTATGTTCTTTTCCATCAGTTCTAGCATCAATGGTTCATGCTGTGGAGCCATACAGCATTGTAGATTCTGTGATACTAAGCATAAGAACTGCTGGTTGCTATTATAAACAACAGTAAATGCATGCATGGTAGGGGGTATGAAGACAAGTGAAAACACTGAATTACCTTTAACCAGCAATATAATTTTAGTAGATAACTGGTGTGGCATTGAGATCAAACAGTTGTTGCACTCCTGAGACAGATGATCATCATCATTACCATCATCAGGTTCATTACTCCTTTTATTGTCATGGTGCAGGTGTTTAGCACACATTGCTTTCTTCTAAGTGTTGTTTGTGCTGACTTGCATACATGTTCAAGCAGCACATTGGTTCACCTATCTGTTTGAACAGCCATGGAAAATAACACTCATAAGGCTCTGTTGAATCCTCCAGCCTTCACTAAACTACAAATCTCCATAACATTATGTATAAGTTTAAGGCTTACTTCTGTTACCAGTGCACAGAAACTCCAATGTTATCTCACTGGCAAGTTGTCAATGGTGAAATTCTTGATACTGTAGTAAGAGAAACTTACTTCTAAAACATAGGCAGACCAGGGCTGTGAAACATACATTTTCTTTAAATGTTCAACTATCAGTCAACATGTCATATTTTTTGGCCAGAATTGTAGCAAAACTGTTCTGTAGAGCTCAAATGATCTGTGAAAACCAGCACTGAGCCCTGAAGGATACTGATGGTCACTTTTATACTTTCTGACTGGGTGCACACAACTTGTACTGTGTGGATTCTGTCTTTCAGCCAGTTTGCTATCCATCGTACTATGTATGAGTTGATTGTTAAAGGAGTTTGGCTTTGTGAAAGGTAGATGCTGTTTATTAAATCCGGTAAACTTCTTCAAAGGGTTATGGAGGGTGTAGACAATGGCTCTGTGCAACACATGACTTATCTAAACCTGGTAAAGGCCTTCATCACCATCCCCATGAAGACATCATGCAGAATATAAATGTTGTTTATAGATATAACATTTCTCTCTCTCTGTCTCTGTCGCTCTCTCTCTCTCTCTATATATATATATATATAAATAATATATATATATATATATATATATATATATATATATATATATGCATATACATATGAGCACTGTTTATCTCTATATTTATATGTATGTTTACATATATACCCTCCCATTCCACTCACTGCAGTACTGAAGTTCAGTTACTTCTCCCACCACAGGCATTATTTTTCTCATTCACAGTAATATTGAGGGTGCTTGGGACCACCATATCACTATTGAAGATAGCTATATGGTATATACTTTACTCCACAGACTATAGATGGGATTCACAAACGTCTTACACAACTCTACTCTGAAACTTTCAAAGTAATTAAAGGGGCAATGTAACAAACAGTATTAATTTGGGATATCCTCCAGAATAGTAATATTGACAAGTCAGATTTTATCCAGTGGACTAATGCCATGTATGCTGGGTTTACTTATATTATGGTCATCTGTACACATATTTTCTAAACAAAGTCTTATATTACTATATTGCAAAGTTTTTTAGAGTAATTGAAGGAGTGATGTAACAAACAAAGTTCATGTGTGATACTGTGTCCCTGTGAGAAACCTGACATACCTTAACATCGACTTTCAATGGAGCAAGACCATAATGTCATTTGCTCACATCATCAAGTAGTAAATACATCGAAGCTTGAAAGATCGAAAACTTCTGGCAGCATGCTACACAATATTTCTGCTGCAGAAAATTAAGTAGACAATTGTAGCTCTTTCCTTGGGGAGTGTGCAAATTTGGCATTAGTTTATATATAATTAGCAGCAGTATGGCGGTCAGGGGGCTTTCCTATCTTGTAAAAATGCAGTTATATTTACAGATGTTGCCTTAGTTTTGTGCAGCAGCTATACTGTGTTGTCTGCTGCCAGAATTGTTGATCTTTCGGGTTTCAATGTGCTCATTGCTCAATGATGTGAAAAATCGATGTTGTTGCCTCTCTCTTTTGAAAAGTTGATGCTGTGGTGTGTCGACTTCCTAAAGTAGATCTATATCTATGGGTCCCTATGGGAATGTCTATGCACCATAACTTCAGCTTTCAAAAGAGTGAGTCCACAACTTCAGCTGTTCACATCATCAAGTGGTAAATACACTGAAACCTGAAAGATTGAAAACCTCTGGCAGCATACAACACAAAATTGTTGCTGTGCAAAAATAAGTAGATAAGTGTTTGTAATTTGCCAACTAGAGGGTAGAGGAATATGCCCTTTCCCCACAGACTGTGTAATTTTGGATGTAGGATATATAATTAGGATGGGGTGTGAGTGGCGCAGTGGGGTTTGTCTCAAGCAAAAATGCTGTTATACATATGTGTTTCCTTAGTTTTGCAGCTATATTGTGTTGCATGCTGCCAGAAATTCTCGATCTTTTGGGTTTCTATATTTTTAATACTCGATGATGTGAGAGGTTGACTTTGTGGTCTCACTTTTTTGAAAGTCGATGTTGTGCTATGTTGACTTTCTATAGCAGATCTCTGGTATACACCAGAATTATATCAATGATGAGGCAGATTTTATGCAGTGCACTAATTCAGTATATGTGGGCTTTTCTTAGATTATGATTGCATGCACATACACACTAACATAGCTCTCAACTGTTCAGATTTCTGCAGCACGTCCTGATTTTTGCCTCATATTTTTGGCCTATGCAGATACTTGCATATGGTACTGGAATGTGACATACCATTATGAGAAATTATTTTTATTTATTTTATTTTAACATTTGTTAACCAGAAAATTCCAACTTGGAACAAAGCCAATTTTCAGCTGAGGCCTGGGGAGAAACACTCCAGATGCATGTCTTTGTAAAGAGGGAGGAATCTGGAGCACCCGGAGGAAACCCACACAAATGCAGGGAGGACATGCAGACTCCACACAGAAGGCACCACAGCCGAGAATTGAACCGGAGAACCTCTTGCTCTGAGACGACAATGCTACTGCTGCCCCACTGCGTCATTTGATTTGCCAGTTGTAGATTGCAAACAGCTTTCTGTGTTGAGGACATGACTTAGCTACAGACTACACAGATATGTGGAAACTGCATCAGTACCCACAAAAGTTGTCCACAACTTGAATGCCCACAGAGATACTTTATGAGAAGAATGCAAAGCAAGGCCTAAACAACATATTCTACATGCACTGACTCAAAGCACTGTCACTATACTCAGTACCCTACAGATTGCTAAGAAATTGTCTGTGTCTAGCATACAAGGCATCCTCTGACCCAATACTGATGGATTTGCTGTACATTAACAAGTCAAATAGCATCATGTGTAGGGATGTAAACCTCTTCTGCTACATCAACAGAACAGTTTGGAGGGAGAGGTATATCTCTCAGAGGACACTGCTGCTCTGGAACAGACTCACCATCCACATAAAGCAAAGTTTATCCCTGTCAATTTTGAAGTGCAAGCTGGTTAGAAAACAGAAAAGTTACCCCAGAACTGTCACTTGTACTACTAATGGACAGAGGCAGCTCCTAAATGCTTTATCTCATGCATGGGTTCCCACAAATTATCAATAGTATAATCCCAGTTATTCTCATTAGGGGTAATATATAATTATCGATCCTGGGATGGGTAAGGCCAATCTTTAATCAAATGGGATAGGTTAGTTTGCGCACAAAAAGGAAAACTGACTAGGCTTAAAATGGCCTGCAAGGGCAGCTAGCCTAGTACTTACCTAGGAACCTATGAACTACAAGCATTACAGTGGAAATTCGCCACCTAAATAAAACAGCTTCCAAATGGAAGCATCACAAATGGAGGCAGTATCACAATGTGCAGATAGTATCTTCCAGACAAAAATGTTCTTCAACAGCAATGCACGTCAGGAATACTATAATCATATACATATACATATACATATACGTATACAATGCAGGCATGAAAAGTAATACTATGCAATAGCAGTGATAGGCAAGAGGACATACTTTGGTATCAGGCAAATGCACTATCTCAGTATATGTGTCTCAGAATACTATAGATTTGTATGACATATTGGCCACCATATTTAGCTCTCCATTGTCATAAGCACTAATGGCATAATTATCATACAGTATTCCAAAATCATGTTCTCTGCAAAATATGTAGCTTGCCAGGGACTGATAGCACACTATGCAAATATTCACAAACACTCAGTGATCCAATAGCATGTGCCAAAGTTTACCAAAAAAAACAAGAACTTCCTGGCACCAGTCTGACTCAAAACAAAATGCTAATAACACTGGAAAGACACTGAGGACCATGACCAAAATAAGTTTGATGAAGTATTTGTGATGAATAGTGACTATTAAATGTTTAACTACTCTAAAAAACTTATTTTGGTCATGGTCCTCAGTGTCTTTCCATGTGCCAAAGTTTGCAAGTTCTACAGATAAAACTAGTTCAATTGGTGCAGAGGGATGACATTTTGAGAATGACCCAGCTGTTATAGGCTCATATTTGTGGCTCAGGCATCCGTACAAGCTAGTGGTGGTGAGGTTATGCTTGCTGCCTCTCCTTGAAGGGAGTGATAGGGACAATGTGCTGTGGTGATGAAGATTGTCCTTGTGGACCAGAGCCTTGGTCAAGACCAGGACCATAAACCACAGCCAGATTAGGTGAATGGGAAGGCCATGAATGGGTATTGCCAGTTTAGAAGGGAGTTAGGGACATACCTAAAGTAAGTAATTATATAGAATGGGTAACACACTATAGATAGTATACTTTCATAAGCAATGCTTAGTGACATACCCATGCCTGGCAAAGGTAAAGCATGGAGCAGCAAGTTCTGTCCATGGGGTGAATAAAGCCTTATTGCAGACTGTCCATCACCATGGCCATTGGCTGCTCAGGCTGACTTTCCCTATCATGACCATGCTTGACAGGATGTTTTCATAGATAATAATGCTGTCAGTGACTAGGACTGCACCTTCAAGCATGTCACTGACATGATTCATGATGGAGAAAATTTGGCTGTCTGCCTCGCACTGGAAGGTAGGGCAGTGGGAGGCAAGCCATCAGTGGAACCACCATTGATAAAAATGGAGGAGTATCTGGCATCTTTGTGTGGGGGATTGGACTCATTGCATTCTTATGATGGTGTGTTATATCGCAGAGATGAGATGCAGCATGCACCTAGAGGATCCATTGGAGATTCCTCAGATTTGTATTGCTCTCTTCTGTTTGTTTCTTTTATTGCTGTAGATACACTGAAGTTGTGTACTTCCTGTACTTTAGGTACATCAGGCATACAAGCTAAAAAGACACCTGCACAAGGTAAGGTCATATTACCTATTATTGCTGCTATTCACCATACCTATTCATTTTTCACTGGAAATAAAGTAGAGGTGATGTGTTATGCTTATAATGGATCTTATGCTTTGGTGATTTCACAGGTAATGTTCTGTTTGCTCCACCACAGTAGAAATTCCAACTTCTGATGTTGGAGAGGGGTCCAACTCTAACTATGATGGCAATGAACTTTTAACAAGGTCATGGGGTACACTGTCAGTCTTGGGCACAAGGAGTGTGCAGACCAGATCCCCTTCCTTGGCCATAGACACAACCTTTGTGCCTGTGGATGCCACCATAGATGCACACACAGCATATGAAGGACAGGTTGATGTGGGCACACATAGTCTGGGCAGTGAGCCACCCTCTGTTACTCAGCCATTGATGTCTACCACAAGCTCCATAGAACATGGCGATTGCCACATTGCTATGTGAATTGCTACTAATAGATGGCATGGGTACTACGCTACCCTAAAACTAGCTGTCAGTGTGTGCAACCCAATAAATTTGCATGACCATTTTTGAAGCACAGACTACCAACATGTAAACCTTTATGGAGATGATATGGATATTGCAGTGCATGTGTGATGACCTGTGTGAGTGCATGTAACATATGTGAGAAATTTTTGACCAGATTAATTAACTTCTTTTGTGTATCAGGTCCTTATTTGTTAACATGTCATGTGCTAAGTGAGCTTCACATAGCTGGTCAACCTCTGCTTCTATGTAAGGTGGCCAATGTGAATTTGGAAGGTCAGGATCATGGTCACACAACAGCACAATGTCCTCAGCAGCATCAAAAGTAGAGGCATGTATCTGCAGGACAGGGTACCCCTGAGGCCAGTGCACTTGTGCCAGTGCCATTTCTGGTACAGGATATTATCCATTGCCATAAAGCACACTGACCTTTGACTAAACCCATTGTATTACCCGTGACACTTCTGGAGGAGATAGCTCCTGTAGATGGGGGCATGCAGAGGATGCCCACACATGAGTTTCCATGGCCATTGGTTGTACAGGACCTCTGCCTGTCCTGGACCTATCTGTTAGATCAAACTGCAGTGTTGCCACTGCTGCTGAGGCTGTTTCTTAGCATAGCCACTGGCACACCTTTATAACCCCAATGCCTAACACACACACACACACACACACACACACACACACACACACACACACACACACACACACACACACACACACACACACACAGACTGTGACAATGGGCACCTCCCAAAATATTTTGCAGTAATCCTCTTTAATTTCAACTATGACACTCAGTATATGCAATTAGTTTCAGTTTGTATATCATTCTCACATTTCTCTGTGGAAGTCATTGCATAATTACAGAAGCTGACCTTAAATGAACTGGTACTTTAGGAGAAAAGGATCTATGTCACCCAACCCCTTTCCCCACCAAGCCATCCCAGCCTATTCACACTATCCAGATTACTTTTTATCCTACTTTTTCTCACAGTTTGTCATAATTTTCAGTTTTATCCTGAAGTTATTCATTCATTCAATATGTTCTAAGCAACACTGCACTCTGATAACTGTGGAGGAAACAACTGCATTAAGCATTGAGGGCCCCAGAAACCACGAGGTTTCTGGATAAGCTAAGATGCATTTTAGAGTTTTTAAACATTTTCTTTTCATCCAGTGATTGAACAACAAAAAAAAAGATCAAAGAAAGAAATTTATTCTTACTCTTCAAATTTGTTTTCCTAAGTTCTTTCAGCACATCCTAACCAACGAAGAGTACTCTGCAATAAATGCAGTGCAAATAACTGTATTAAGCTGAAGGCAGCCCCCAGAAACCATGAGGTTTCTAAATACTCTGAGATGCATTTTAGAGCTTTTTAAACAAACCTTTTCATCCAATAATTGTCTGAACAAAAAACATGATTATGGTAAGAAATTCATCTTTGCTTTTTTTTTCATCTTTTCAGTACAGACTAACTGACCAAGACTACCCAGTAATAACTATATTCAGTTGGGGGCTACTTAGTACCCATAAGCCATAAGTAGATGCTCTGAGGTGCATTTCAGAGCTTTTTTCCAACCTTTTGATCCAATGTTAACCTGATCAAAAATTCTGCATACAGAAAAAAAAAATCAATCTTTTTTTTTTATTTGAAGGAAGAAATAAGGTGAATCCAGGTTTTAATGCTCAAAAATGACCAAACACTACTTAACAATAAACTGAGAAGACAACTGCTTTGAGGATTTATACCCACTTCTGTGTACAATTCAGATGTCTAATCATGATAAAAGAAGGATGACTGTGTAATGTATTTAATCTTTGTTCAAAACAGTTGCCACACATTAAAATATTGCATGCGGCTTCATATAGTCACATTAGTTCTGTAAAACTAAAATAATAATAAAAAATCAGCAGACGGCTATTTATTTTTTCTTCATCACAGAAAACAGCCATAGCAATTATACCTACTCTGTTTGTGCATATCAGGTGTCCAGTTAAGTAGTCCATCTTACTTTCCACAAATGCACATTAGTACTGCTAAGCCAGATTGTGATTGTTTAAACTGAGCAAATGACAAGAGGGTTACTTTCATCCAGACAACTCCAACTCCTTTCCAGTAGTTATAGTCACCATGTCAGATAGCTATGTAATATTATTTCACCCTCCACACAAATGTCTTATAGTCAATTTTTCGCAGAATATCCAAATGCTTGCCTCATATTTTTAGCCTGTTCCTCATACAATTTGTGTTTCTCTGGCAAATCACTGAGAACTACAGTGACTAAATAATGACACGCATTTGAGCTTCAGACTTCATATCATTCAGGAAATTAATGCTTGAACACATCTTGTTATTCTATCAAGTTCCTAAATTTATAATAGCAATATTTAAAATATGTCCCTATTTTGGTGCACTTGTGCCCTCCCCCCATTATTTTAGGCTTTGTCCAGATTTCTTGCAAAGAGGTTGAGAGGTATGTCTCCACAGTCCACACAAACAATTTGCCACATATTAAAGTATTACTTTCTAAGTTGCGCCACACAACTCACAAAACCAAATTAACGTTGCCAAAATATCTGGTCGATCACTGCCAGCATCACTGTAAATACAGTAACATCCCTCCTCTCGCTGCACTATTCTTCTCATCTCAACTGCCCATGCAAAATACATTTGAAGTATTGCCCGACAGATCTGGTTGAGCAGGCTGCAAGCATTGTTATAAAACTCTCTCACCAGCACCATACCATTTCCTTCTCTGTCCAGAATTTGGTGGAATGTCCCTGCCTCTGCTTTGTGCCTTAATGTACAAATAATAATAATAAAAAAAAAATCCAAACTCTTTCAGGTACTTTTGCCCCTACATTTGAATGTTGTGAGGTCTGTACTCCTGTGACTTTGCAATGTTTAAGGCAAACATATGGAACTTGATGTGAATGCCAGGTCAACTGGTGCACTGCTTCCTCGTAGCACTCATTGTGCTGTGGACATATTTTTCTTTTTCCCTTGTAGGGACATTACTTATTTACTTATTTGTTAGAGTAAATAAATATTACTCTAACAAATAACTAAAACTGGAAAAGAGTGCCTCTACAAGCACACTACCTTAGGTAGTTGCTTAGCTTGCCAATGAATAAGGCTGGCTCTGCATATTTGCATTTCCTCCTCCTCCGACTCTTCATCATCAACACCCCTTTCCATTTTTCTACATGGAGGTCAGGGTGTCGTGTCACCTGTTGCCATCTCTCTCTCTATGCAGTGTCAGTGAATGTCATGCCTGACTGTCACAGATCTTGTCTTACACAATCCATATACCTCTTTGCTGGCTGCCTTCATTTCCTCTTGATTTTTTCCTGTCTGTCCCAAATGTTCTTCATCAGATTATCTTCTGCTTTTTCTGCACGTGTGCCTGAACTACTGTAATCTGTTCTCCTTTTCTGCAGTTAGAGTTACTTTGGCTTCTGCTGTTATGTCCTTATTTCGTTAGTCCCACAGTGTGCATCCTACCACCCACCTGAGGCACTCCATCTCCATTACCTCTAGCTTCCTCAGCTGCTCTGCCTTTACTGCCCAGGTTTCTGTACCATACTGTAGCACTGGTCACACCACTGTTTTGTACACCTTACTTTTCAGCTTCTTTGGCATTCTTCTGTCATATACACCTTTGGCTGTGCCAGTTGGCTGCAGCAGCTCTGATTCTATCTTTGACCTCCTCATTTAGACTTCCCTTTTCCTCAGTGACCCCTCCTAGACACTTGAAGCTGCTAACCTGCTTCACTATTTTCCTTTCTATCTCTTTTTCAGCTTCTTTTGATTTGTCCCATTTGCTGCCATTACAACTCTTATCTGTACTGTGTCAGCTCATGTGCCTTCAGGTTTGCATTCCATTCCCTATTCTTTGCTGAAGTTCTTGCTCAGTCTGCCTGCAATGCCACATCATCTGCATACAGCATCTTTGTTGCTCTGTCCCTTCCAGTCTGTTTGTTAATATAGTCCATCAGCAGTATGAATAGCAGTGAGCTCAGAGATGAACCTTGATGAATGCCTAGTTACACTGGGAACTCCTCTGTGAGATCGAACACTGTTTGTACTTGAGGCTCTTGCCTTCCCCATAGTGCCTTTTTTAGGCAAAGCCATGAGCACAAAATTACCAACACGAAAAATTTTTATAAACAAACTTTAAAGGTCATGCTGCTAAATGCTAGGAGTCTTAGCATGAAACTACACTCATTACAAGCATTCCTTGCCCTTGAGGATGTTGACATTTGTGCAGTCACTGAAACCTGTCTCAAAGCTGTGTAAAGCACCCCAATCTTACCAGGCTACTCATCCTACCATACTTTCAGACCCCAAATGCAGGGTTACAAAGCCCAAGGAGGTGGAGTTTCAATATTTATCAAAGATATACATACCTCCAGGCTGGTCAAATGGTATGACGCATAGGAGACATTCCAAGTGCAGTTAACTGTTGATAAAACACCTATTCAAATCATAGCTATCTACAGACCCCCAGCCATGACTCAGGACACCGACTCCACCTATCTGGACTTACTTGAATCCATCAAGATTCAACTCTCTACCCTAATCCTGGGTGACTTTAACTACCCAGCCATAGAGTGGAAGACCTATTCTAGCCCAAACATGAATGCCCATAGATTCCTCGACTTCGTCAATGCCAATGCATTGGATCAGCTGGTCAACACCCCTATGAGAGGTGAAAATATCCTCAACCGGGTCCTAACCAACATGAGTAGCCACAGTAGCACTCCTACAGTGTCATCCTCCTTGGTAAGTTCCGTCCATAAAGCGATCACTTTTGAAGTCACCATCTCCCCTGTCCCCCCCCCCCCCCTTGTCAGGGTCAAATGAAAAAACTTTTCCAAAGCTGACTACAGTCTCCTCAGAGCAGGTATAAGCAGCCTACTCCAAAAAACTTTATGAGCACCTACATAGCTGTATGGACTCAGCAATACCTGACAGGATCAAATCATCTTCCTCACGGAAGAGTAAATCTATCTGGTGGACAGCAGCAATAAACAAACTATATAATAGAGGGGAAAAAATTGCTGTCCAGGGTCAAGAAGGAGCAGGTGCCAAGTTGGAAGCAATCTCTTCTTTGTCTGAACAAGCAAATAAGGTCACTGGTGAAATCCTCTAAGGCTAACTTCGAGTCCAAATTGGCCACATCCACCAAGGACAATCACAAGGCCTTCTTCACATATGTCTGCAATCTCAAAGGCAGCACCCAAATCTGCTCTAAACTGGTGGTCAATAACACCACATACACAAACACCATAAGTATAGCCAACCTGCTGGCAGACAGGTACAGTGAAAACTTCACCCCCTCCCGTCCCCCCATCAATAAACCAGAACATCCCCAGCACCTGCCCCCTCTCCTCATCACCAGGGAGCAGGTCATTCATGCCCTCTCAGAGGCAAAAAAATGGGACCAGATAACATCCCTGGCTGTATCCTACATGAACTCAAGAATGAGCTCTTAGCTCCATTAGACACCCTTTTCAACCAAAGCCTGAGCACCGGCTTCATCCCAGCTGAATGGAGGACAGCCACTGTCATCCCTCTACACAATGGTGGAGCAGCCAGTGACCCAAGCAATTATAGGCCCATCAGCCTAACTAGCCTAATCTGCAAGGCCATGGAATGTATTATCATGGACCTTATAAACAAGGACACTGGCAACCTCCAAATGCTTGATCCCACACAGTTTGGTTTTGTCAAAGGGAGCTCATACCTGTTAAACTTGGTCGACTTCTTTGAAACAGTCACCAAAGCCATGGACGAGGGGAAGACAGTGCACACCGCCTACCTTGAACTAGCAAAGCCTTTGACACTATTCCCCACTCGGGTATAATAGATAAACTCTCCCAGCTAAGCATCAACCCATATGTTACCAGATGGGTAGCTAACTGGCTCACTGATAGAACCCACTCAGTCAAAGTAGGGGAAGCCACGTCTAGTAGTAGACCTGTAATGAGCGGTGTATCACAAGGATCAGTCTTGGAGCCTCTACTGTTTGGGATATACTTTTCTGAGGTGCAAACCAAAACCAGTGGTCTGTGGCTGACCAAGTTTGCAGATGACTGCAAACTGGGCACTGTCTTAAATTCCCCTAGTGATGTGAAAGTCCTCCAAGAGGGCCTTACCCAAACTAATGACTGGTGCCAGACGCATGGCCTCAAACTGAATGCCAAGAAATACATCATTATCTCCTTTGGGGAAAATGTCATCCCCACTAATTATAATATTAATAACAATGTACTAAACATGCAATCAGTTGTGAGGGACTTGGGCACCCAGGTTGATAGCAACCTGACATTTGAACACCACATTGCCTCCATTGTATGGAAGGCTTTCTACATGGCCCACCTCATAAATAAGGTTATTTCATCCATGAACAAGGAGGTCATAACATCCCTGTACTCCTCCCTTATCAGACCCATTATTGAGTACAATGCCCACTTCAGCATGTACCTTGCCAAGCACATGCAGCAGTTGGAGAGACCACAGAGGTTCCTTACCAGGAAAATCCAGGGTCTCAAACACCTATCTTATACAGATAGGCTAAAAGCCCTGTCCCTCTACTCAGGTTCATACAGACTGCTCAGAGGTGACCTGTGTCTTGCATACAAGGCAATTTCAGACCCAGACTTAATGGAGTTGCTGCATATCCATAAGTCAAACTCCACCCGAGCAACCCGCATGCAAGGCCTTAACCTGGTCTGTGACATTAATAGAACTTGTTGGCAAGATAGATTTGTGTCCCAAAGACTCCCCCATCTGTGGACTAGACTACCTCTCCATGTCAATCAGAGTACCTCTCTAGCCCTCTTTAAGAGGAACCTGGATGACTGGATGGGAAACAGAAAATATATCCCTAGGATCCCACCTGTGTCCCTGCTGGACAGGGAAACAGATGCTGACTTTGAGGGAACATGGGTGAAATTCCTTGCCAGGCTTATAAAGGCCTCCGGGCCATAGCTTAGTATCATCCTATGAACCTATGAACCTATGAAGTCATTGGGTCCTTGTACATAGCTCCCACTATTTTTACCAATATTTCCAAGAGTCCAAACCACTCCACCTGTGCAAATGATGATAACTGTCGTCTGCTTGTTACACTTTGTTACTTATTTTTTCTATGTCTGATGAACCATGAGGTCAGGCTATGCATGGTTAAGCTCAGTCTAGTTTTGGTTCTGCATGCATCACATATTACTGCTGTGTTTATGCATTACTACAGGCCAGAACTATGTGCCAGCCACTTCCTTATTGTCAGTGCCACAGTATACTGTGCCTGCTTCTCTCTGGTGTGTTCATCCCATGCTGCTGGTTCCTCATTGATTCCTCTTCTGGCTCACCTACCACTGCATACAACCTCCCTGCTGCAATTGCTTCCTCATTATAATGTTGAGTAACATTGCACACATGGAAAATATCTTAGGACAGGTGCCAGGGACATGCTGCAGGGCAACACCAGATATATGCAGGTAGTAAAAACATGCCTTCAGCAGCCCAAGGACATGCTCCATTATGATGTTTGTGTGAAGACATAGTTGTATTCATTGTCTATCACAGTCTGTGGTTTTCAGATAGGTGTCATCACCCAGGCTCCAGGGCATATTTTGCATCTATAATAAGATGAGATCATATATGTGCCATATATGGGAATGGGAATCATGGTAACTGCCTTTAGTGACCTGCAGACAAACTGTACATAACAGAATAACTGAAAAAAAGTGTAGAAGTCAAATAAGCTTAATTTAAAACATAACTTTTATAGGTTCATAGGTGTTTACTAAGCTAATGAACAAAGGGGTCTTTTTAAACCTAGCCATGCATCCCAAATCTCTGACAAGTTCTGATACCTTTGATAAGTGTAAGCATAGGCCTGGGAGATGAACCATTTACAGGTTATTTGTGACCATTAGAGACATAGGTGCCAAACCAGGGATGAATTTCCTGTTTCCCATCCAATTGTCCAAGCTGCACTTGAATTGGGTTAGGGAGAAACTCTGCTTCACATGGATTGGGGGCCTGTTCCGTAGACTGGGTAGTCTCTGGGATACATACCTATCTCTCCAGCAGGTCCTATTTATATCCCATATCTTCATTCCCCCCTTAAGTTAATTTCTTCACACTGCTAATACTGCTACTTACATACTTATACTTTTTTCTAGCCCTGTATTCAAACCATGACTGTAAAACAAAATTTCACTATCAAATATATTCCATATTATCATCAAAATTATTCTATGTGATTATTATTTTATTTTAATTGTACTACTACTGTTTTATATACTCTGTATTGTTATGTAAACTCTCCTGTATGTAATTAAATGTGGAGCCTTTCTCCCCAGGCCTCCACTGAAAATGGGCTCTTTTCAGGTCCAGTGGACTTTCCTGGTAAACAAATGCAATAAATAAATAAATAAATAAATAAATAAATATCGCAGGCAAGGTTTAAGTCTTTAGAATGGGTAATTCTGGTACTGTTGGTTTTGTGGATATGCAGGAGGTCCATCAGAGTGGGGTCTGACAATGCCCTGTATGCCAGGCATAGATCTCCCCTCAAAAGCCTGTAGTAGACAGAATTTTAATATTTTATTTTAACAAAAAAATAAACTTGCATATCAGCTAGGAGATTTCAAGTGGAGCATTGTAAATAATAGCCTGCGTATCACATTCTACCTGGGAGCTGAAGGAGTGATAACCTTTATGGTTCACATAACGTCTTCCTAGTTGACTAGGTGGCAAATTTCTTTCAATGTGGGTGTAGTCTATAGCCTTCATCACCTCAGAGAAGCAGGCCATATTGCAGAAATCTGACATAGAGTTGGCTCTTTTCTCCATGGTATGTGGAAACCATATATTATCCCCCCACATCCTGCAGCATGACATGGAGGAAATGATGGAGTATTCTAGAAGCTGATATCGATGATACTGCAAGTGTATCCCCTATTGGTTACTAAAATGTCCCTGTAGTACATGTAAGGCCACACATTCCTTGGCGTCTTCTAGGAGAGGAAATGTTCAACCCCTACTAGCTTGCAAATAAAGCTAACATGCCTACCAGTTCTTGTACGGTATACCTATTCACATAGTACCATCCTGCAATGTTGGTGCTGTGAAGGCCATGAAATATTAAGTGTGGTCAGCTGGCATGGCACCTCTTAAATGCATACACAGAGCCCCTCATTTTAATGCTTTTGCTCATTAGCATCTCATTATACTGTCATTAGCATAGCTTTTGCTCAGCGATATATGCTGCTCTGCCTCCTATGCTCACACAGAGTGCATTTTTGAATTGTGCACACCCCATGTGGCTGCTTGTTGCTCACAATTGCCTACTAAAAAGCCACTAATGTTTCTGAATTCCAGAGGTGGCTCAAAAATAATGATAAAAATTCTCCTCCTACTTAATGCCATCCAATCCACCCAATGCCTTTCTAAGTCAGAGTAACACTGAATTTGGAAAATTCTTCATTATTAGCAACTTTCAGAATAGACATATAGCACCTTTTCCAAGTTCGTATTTTTTAACTAAAGAAAAATTTCCATCATTATTAATGTACGCACACCATATAGTGTTGTCAGTCTCATACTTAGCTTGCACAAAGTCATTTTATGACCTTTTCCTCTGCAAGCAAGATTGCTTTCACTCCTTAGCAGCCTGATAATTAGTAATAAATCTGCAGTCTTTCATTTCTATGATTTTATACAGGCCTTTGAACAAGACAGCACAATGTTATTTCTTAGAATTCTGACCTCAGATGTTCATTGTAGTATTTAAGTGTACATACCTTCAAATGTGTGCCACTGTCATTGCAAGGTTTTGTGGAAAGTACTGTTTCACATGGGGACAGTGAAATAAGCTCCAACAATTGATTGTGCAATGGCACGTCATACTTTATAACATTGGCCCCTTTGGAAAGAGTAGAGCAAAGATACCAGGTCCCTCTTAAAGCCAGTCTTCGGAATGGTGTTTAGGGTTGCCACCTTTTCAAATGGCCAAAGTGGGACATTTTTGGTACAAACATCAGATTTTACAAGCCAACACATACCCATGATCAGTACAAAGGTTAGAACTTAACTTTTTTGCCAAAATAAAAGCTTATTTTTGTAGCATTTTAGTTGCTTATTCTGTTTCTTATAACATTTAGGTATTTTAGATACAGAATAACTGTTTTATGCAACTATTAAATAAAATATAGGAAATAATTTTGTCCTAAAATCTCAGGACATTTGCCATTTTTACAATTTTTTGTCAGGACACAACTGCCCAAAGAGGGACTGTCCCTCGCAAAGTGGGACAGGTGGTAACCTTAGTTTACTGGAAACCACTTGGTGGTCAGGAGACCAGTTAAACAGACTGCCCAGGTGTGAGTTCACCACAGTCAAGTAAAAACAATGGAGACCATAGGGATTGCTTGTCAAGTGGAAGGCACAGCAGTATTAAAGGAGTGAAACATTATTCAGCCTGAAATGTTGAAGGCATTGTTTATTACTGAGGTGTCATGCATTTTCAGTGACATATCAAAGGTGAGAAGAGCACCTCTGTATTCATAAATGATGCTAGTAGTCAACATTTTCAATAGAGTTGACAGAAGGTCAGATTCTGATTATAGAGTAATCGTGCTCTTGAACCTTCCAAACAAAGCATGCATCAGGATGCTGGAAATATAAATGCCATCTAATAGCTGAAACTCTTATTCTGAAAGATTAATGAGGACTATCTCCTTGCACAAATGCTGAAGTAGTTGTGAGACTTTGCAATCACAGGGTACTTGTGTTTTTCCTTCCTGGAAAAGTCATATGACTGTCTAACATTGAATGTCTAATAAGAATTGTTAGAACAGTGCAAAGTTCTCAGGGCATCTTCTGCTTGCACTTTGGGTTTTTTGTATTTGCAGACTGAAAGTTATCTATTGACAAGTGTGTATCCACTCACAAAACAATTGCCATCATTGGTATACCCCCAGATAAAAATACTAAAACACCACTAGATATTCTCTGCTGGTCCACCTCAAAAAATCCCTTATGAAATCAAAGTATTGGGTGATGTATTTTAGGCTGACAAACCATACTTTCTGAATATCCAACCAATAATATACTCCTGTACAAGTTCACCCAACTTGTAACTGCACCAACTTGACATAACAAACCATAGGAGTCAGTCATCCCTCGACTGGATCCTAACATCCTTTCCATATCAAATATCATTTCATGGAACTCTGTCAGAAAGCCTAAGTGATCACTTACCAATCTATCCAAAGCAACAACCTCAAGATATATCACTTACTACTTTTCATGAAGACACTTTTATTAATATACTGCATCTGCTTAACTGGGAGTCAGTAAAGACCCTCCCCATATATAATGCTGCCTCTGTGTTCAACAAAGTCTTCATAGTGTTCTAAACCCATAACCCCCCCCCCCCCACGAATAAAAAGAGTCAAAACCAATGCTGTCTTTAGGATGTCTTTAGCAACTAAACAATTCCTAAAAGAAAGAGATAAAGCCTGGAAGGTCTAAAGTAAAAAATAAAACAGGTCCAAATTTATTAGCATATAATGACTAAGAAACCTAACAAGAACAACTTATCACCAAAGATAAGCAAACTTACTCCACAACCAACCAAAACATGCACACTAATAATCCAAAACTGTTCTGGGCCTCAGTCAATAAACTGTTAAATCCTGTACATGCTACATAGCCAACACCATACACACAGAAATAAAATAATACCCTAGCCATCCAACTCAATACCCACTTTATATAGACAGTCCACTCATTAACCAACCAGATGGCTAATCAGGTACTTAAGGTCTCTTCTCAGTCTCATAATGTCTGCCAACATTTCTCTTTCCAACCAGTTCCCAAAGATACCATCAAAAAATACCTCAAAAATCAAAACCTACACAACTGCCCCTGAAAATCTATCTGGTGAATATCTTAAAATGGCAGCTGAATCTATTGCATATCCAGTTTCATTTCCAATAAATTGACTCATATCTGAAAATAAAGTCTCTTCACAATGGAAAAAAAATCATTTGTTGTTTGCTGCACAAGGATGGAATCAATGCAGATCTTTTAAACTATATGCCAACTGCCATTTTATCACTCTTATCAGAAAGATTAGAAAATTGCATTCATAAGCAATTTATCAATTATCTAATAGTTAACTAACTTCTGTCTTCAACCCAACACAGCTTCCATCCTCATCAGAGCTCTACTACTGTTTTGCTGAATTTTTTTAATACTGCCAACACCCACAGAAATGCTGGAAGCCTGGTATCCATCATCTTTCTAGAATAACAAAAGCTTTTGATACTGTCTTCCACCTAAAACTCTTACATAAACTCTCATCCTCAGGGCTCACCAACTCTTCACTGCAATAGTTCCACAGCTATCTCTCAAAGCACAAGCAGTGAAATGAAAAAATGATCTCTCCACCTTCTTGTCAGTAAGTATTGGTGTCCCACAAGGATCCTTACGAAAACCCATACTTGTTAACATATTCATCAATGATCTCTACACTGCTACACAAAATGCTACCCAAGTTCAATACACTGATGATCCAACCTTAATATTCTCTGAACAATCTCTCTGCAAACATCAAGACCTTATGCAACAATTCTTGTTATCAATTGAAAAATGGCTAAGTAATTCACAACTACTTCTTATTTTTCTTTCGGCTGTTCCCATTAGGGGTCGCCACAGCAGATCATCTGTTTCCATTTCTTCCTGTCCTCTGCTTCTAGCTCTGTCACACCAACCACCTGCATGTCCTCTCTCACCACATCCATAAACCTTATCTTAGGCCTTCCTCTTTTTGTCTTAACTGGCAGCTCCATCCTTAGCATCCTTTTCCCAATATACCCAACATCCCTCCTCGGCACATGTCCAAACCAATGCAATCTCGCCTCTCTGGCTTTGTCTCCAAACCTTCCAACCTGAGTTGACCCTCTAATATACTTATTCCTAATTATGTCTACCCTCATCACACCCAGTGCAAATTTTAACATCTTTAACTCTGCCACATCCAGCTCTGACTCCTGCCTTTTTGTCAATGCCACTGTCTCCAACCCATATAACATAGCTGGTCTCACTACCCTCTTGTAGACCTTCCCTTTCACTCTTACTGGCACTCTGTCACAAATCACTCCTGACATTCTTCTCCACCACTCCATCCTGCCTGTACTCTCTTCTTCACTTCTCTTCCACACTCTCCATTACTCTGAACTGTTGATCCCAAGTATTTAAACTCATCTACCTTCGCCAACTCTACTCCCTGCATCCTCACCATTCCTCTATCCTCCCTCTCATTCACACACATATATTCTGTCTTAGTCCTGCTGACCTTCATTCCTCTCCTTTCACTACTTCTAAACCCTAAAAAAACTAAATTATTGCTTTTCACCCCACAACACATCTCTACCAAAACAACACCATTCACTATTGTCTCTGCCAACAGCACCATAACAGAACAAGTAAACCACACAAAATTACTGGCTGTCATCATAGGTGACCCATTGAATTTGACCACCATTATTTACATGTTGTTCAACAAAGTCATTGAAAACTACATACATTATACAGAGCAAAAACCTACCTTACTGGCATAGCTTGTAGGCCTATAGCCTCTACTCTCTTACTGCCATCTCTCCTGTACTTTGTCCCAATGTTCACTATATTTCAAGTCTCACAACTATTCAAACTTGAGCAATGTTATAATAAAATAGCCAAATTTACAGTAAAGTATAACAACAGAAAACACCACTGCCTAGCCCTCGGAGAATTAAACTGATCAGAACTACCACATCACCTAGCTCTTTCTCAGATAACTACAATACACAAACTACTCTATAAGCCAGACAATTGCCTAACCTTTAACAACTTAATACAACACAAATCCACCAAACAGAATTTTATGCTCTACAGAAAAAAATCATTAATTGCTATGACCAAATCATCTAATGCTGCAGGCGACTCTTTATATTCAAATACTATAACTAAAATATAGAACTATATCCCACTTCCACTGAAATCCATTCAGAATGCAAATTTTATCTGTCACATCAATAGATTTGGTCCTGTAAATCTATAGAATAAATGCCAGTGTTATTCTCAGCTTGCAATATTCTCAACCATTTGTCTTCATTCAGTCTTTTCCAATACTTGAACAGTTTTACTATCATCTCCCAGCTATATACTTTTTGTGACAATGTTCACCCCCCACAGCTCTATACTTCTGATAGAAACCTTGTGATAGGCTTATGTAAAATTATCTCTGAACCTGTTTTACACCTCATCTCTTAACTGCACTATTAACATTTTCAGCCCTACTTAGTTCCTTCCTTCCCTCACTACTATTGCTTTGAATTTCTAAGCATTAATCACATGTCCCAGGATTCATTAAACTCTGTGTCGGCTCTGTGCAGAGTCTACACGGAGTGTATCTGCAATCGTAACGGCAGTCAGAGCTCATCAGCACTCAATGAATGTTAATGTGGTGTGGTGCACCTAAACTAGGTTTCATGACTTGCAACAGTACTGCTGGCTGTGAAACCTTGCAAACAAACACGGATATTGAGTCCGTGTAAAGGAGAGCACATGCAATTTGTGGATTTGCGTGGAATGCCACAGTGATCACCAGGGCTGTCTCTTAGAGCAAGAAATAGAGGCAAAAGGCAAAAATAATGTGAGGGCAGAGGATGTCAAGTAGAGACCGTACCTCTCAAGCTCTTGGCACAAGAAATCTGGACAAAGCATGACATAATTTGGGGACAAAGGCACAAATATAGGGACACATTTTAAATATTACTCTTACAAACATCGAAAGTTTCTAGAATAACAGAATTTGTATTAGCATGCACTTTCTGAAGGACACAAAATCTGAAACTCAAAGTCAGTCATTATTTACTGACTTTAATCCTCAAATCATACTAGTGATTTGTCAGAAAACCATAAATTTTATGAGGAGTAGGCCAGAAATAAGAGGCAAAAATTTGGACATGCTTTGAAAACCTGGACAGTTGTGAGGTATGCTAGGGATACACTTATTAAATATTGCTCTTACAAATGTAGAAAGTTGTTAAAATGACAGGTTTTGCATTCCCATGAATTTTCAGAAGGGTATGAAGTCTGAGACTCAAAAGTCTGCCACTATTTTCCTACTTCAACCCTTAATACTTTAACAATGATTTGCTAGAAAACCACAATTGTATGAGAAATACGCCAAACATATTAGGCAAAATCTGAACAATCTGCAAAAATCTGTACAGTTGAGAGGTATGGCTGTACAAGTAGCTGTCATTTTGTTCTGCACAGAGGCCAACTTAATGAGAGTACAAATAACCAGTAATTGGGACATATATGACAATAGATGTCACATGAAAATGTGTTTGAATGTAACACTCTCAACCTCTTAGAGTGAGAAATGTTGGCAAAGCCATAAAATGGGGGGACAAAGGGTTAGAAATAGGGACAGATTGTTAATATTCCATGTCCAAAGTTATGAAGTTGATAGAATATATAGGTTGTACATTAGCATGAACTTTCTGAAGAGCATGAAGATTGAAACTCAAATGTCAGTCATCAGTTACTGACTGCACTCTGCAATAGCATGCCAATGATATGCCCAGAAAACAACATATCAGGAAATGATGACAGATATGAGAAAAAAACAATGGGAATTCTATACAGATTAGGGCATTTGAGAGGTATGCACCCAGATGTCTGTAATACTGAGTCACAGCAGTCCAGAGATCATCTCAGTGATATGGCAGAAAGCCACATATTCAATAAGGAAAACATCTGGACATCCTGGGAATAACTGGTCATTTGAGAGGTATGAATATGAAGTATTTGGTCCAAACACAGTATAGGACAGTGTATCTATAGTGCAGAGTATTGTGATATCCCATGCCTGGCATTCTGTACTGGAGATGTGTTAATGATCTGTAACTGGACATGAGACTACCATGTAAAATGATCACTCAGGGGAAGTGTGTGTATTGAATAGGGACACACAGGTGAATTGTAGGAATTAATATAGGGAAAGAGTACAGGTGAAACTCCCACATATACAGCAGAGGAGGGCATGTCAGTGGAAGATGGTTGTAGCAGCAACACCAAGCACATATCTATATGGTACAGTGAAAATGTGTTTTCTATGACTGTCACACAAGGTGGTATAACAATGGGGAGTATGTATGTGTAAGATTAGCATCCTTACATGAATAATGCAAAGGTCATCTATCAGGGATCTGACAAACATATGAGGTAGGGTGCATATTAAGAAGCTGTGCAAACTGATATACCTGAATATGTGTACTCTCAGCAGAGGTCTTCAAAATGGTGGCCACAGGTAAAGGATCATTACAAACATTGCAAGAAGCAACTACAATCATGGACTATATCTGAATAATACCACCACTTATCCCATGCCTCTGACATAACATATGTGATGTGGAGTGATAACAGATGAGCTTGCACACATAGTGGACAACTAGTATCCACACTCTATGAGGGTAACCACGCACACTGTCCTGGTACAGTAATATCTGCAGGAGGTGTTAGGAGGGACACTGCTATACCTGTATGTGACAGTATGGGCACTACATGCTAGTCAAGTTGTGTGCATGGCATATATCTATGACACAGTTCACACTGTCACAAATGATATATGTGCCAATAATGTTGTTGCCAAATAGCTATGTATACCATGTGTGCATAAGATGAACAGGTAGCACACATGCATTTGGTGTAACAACTTGATTGGTGTCCTGCACCATCAGACAGTCATATATATTCCACAGAAAGAGTACCTAGGTATGGACAATAAGCTGTGTGACAGTGCACTGTGACAACTGTGATACACTTCTGTTACACATCACTGGAACATGTGTAGTAAGGTGCATAGAGAAGTGTGCATTGTACTCAGTTATTGTTGTGGTGAAGGCTTGGCGCCATGATGATAGTATGCCCTCTGATGTGCATGTCCTTCACATACCCAGCATTTATGTTACAGTCAAGGGAGTAGCCAGCACTATGACCACATGCTGGTGAATGTACCAGTTACCGTCTACTCCAGGACACAGGTCACATGCCTATTGGTCTTATTATTTGGTGTGATGTCCACATTATACTTTGGTGTTGTGCTTGTTTCCTGATGCAACATATCCCTCCATGTGTCTTGTCAATGCAGATGTTGTCATGGCTGTGGAAGAAGTCTTTGGTATGTGTTGATACTGTGTGTATTATACTAATATCACAGTTGGAGTCAATGATTGCCAACAAGCTGTAGTCCTTCTGGTAGCTGTTTGGACACAGCATGTGTATGTTATCTGTGATGTCCATCATATAACTAAGGGGCAGCCAAGGGCTTAGCAGACACCCCAGTGCACTGACCTAATCACTGGACCTGAAATGTATGTCATGTCACACATTTCACCACAGTGAGATATCACGTATGTCATACACTGGTCTAACCATTTGATGATATAGTTGTATATGGCCACATGTGACAGTGTTGATTGAATATGGCAGTGTGACATTTTGTCAATTGCCTTCACCTGTTCAAATTCCACAAGATGATACTGTTGTCATCATGCATGCCCCCAATTACCTCTTTGAGGACATCTATCAGATGTAATGAACTTGCTGTAGCAGTAACAACTCACACAGGTCTGTTGCATGCATGCATATACCTGGAATATTACTAGTATACATGTAGAAGAGGTCCATGATGACATGTTAGGCTACCTCACAGTCAAACAGAGTCAGGATGTCTCTATACATGCATGTATCAGGTGCTGTCCCCCCAAGGCAGGTGGATGCATGTTGATGTATACCCTTGTATGGGAACATAGGCCATGTGAAGGGTGTGTTAAACTGTGTATGCCACTGTATCAGGAAGGTGTATGTGCTGGGTTATGTCTTAGATGATCTGTAGTGTTGTCACAACCCATTTATTCTGTGTGATAGGCCTGGAGGAAGGTAAGACAGTGGTTGCTGCCTATTGTGATCTGGCCTAGGGTTTTGACACAATCACACACTCAGCTATCCTTGAGAACACCTCCAAGTTGGGGATTAAACCATACATCAGTTGATGGGAAAACAACTGACTAACTGACAGAACACAGCATGTGACGGTGAATCAACCTGCACCAGTAGAGCTGTCACCATTAGCAAACCCCAGAGATCTGTGCTTGGCCCTTCACTGTTAGAAGTCTATTTCTCAACAGTTCAGGTTAAAGTATATATCCTTTGGCTTACCAGGTTGGCTGATTCTTGCATATTGTGTGCAGTCATTGAGTCCACCAATGGTGATAATGCAGGAGGAGCTAACACAGATAACTGAATGGTGGCAAAGGCACACAATCTACAAATAAATGCAGAAATGTGTTTGTACTGATGTCTCTCTGAAAAGTGGAGTTTCAGGTTAATCACAGCATTGACAACAGTCCTGCTATGAAGAAACCATGTGATGCAAGCACCGTGAACTCATTTAGATAACAATCTGATCTTTGACCACCAAGTGTCCAAACTGCAATTGAAAGACTTTGTTATGCACATCATAAGTCATACTATCATATTGACATCTTAGGATTGTACGACAGCATTGTAATCAAACCATACCTCTCAACCGTACCAGATTCCTTGGTTTTTATGGGTTTTGAGGGCAAAATAGTTGAGTGCCACGAATTCCCAAGTGGCTCCCTTAATTTCCAAATTTCCCGGACTTTTTTTTTTTTTTTTAACAGTTTACCACTTTAAATGATGGGTGGCTTATGTCACCACCCATCGCCAGCCTACAGGGGTGCCGTGTAAGTGATTACATCAGCTACAGTTGGACTGGAGCTGGAATAGGGAATATGAACAGCAATGGCAGGGGGGGTGTATTAAAGTTTGCAGATTCTGCCCACATCATGCCCCAGCCTCCAGCCAGGTAAGAACATTCATTGTTCTTCAGGTCATTTCAACTTCTTTTTATTTTATCTGCTGGGAAAGTATGCTGTGCAGTGAGTCTGTTTACTTGCTACTGTTGGACTTAGGCCATTTCAGTTATGCTATGCTTACAAGTTTTATCTGCTGTTGCGTTAATCTCTGTGGGCCATTTCAGTTGACCTGAGCTGAATGCAATTTATTTTATCTGTTGTGTGCTGGGCTGGCCATTTCAGTTATTTTAAGTGTGTGTACGATCGGGTTATTTTAAGTGTGTGTACGATCGGGTTATTTTAAGTGTGTGACTGTGTATGATCCTGGTGTGTGATTGTGTACGATCAGGTATTTTAAGTGTGCATGTTTGTGTGTGCTTTGTCTAATTTTGAGATCATCAGTTATGAATTGATTGTAATTATATTCTTAGCTCTGCCACAAAAAACAAAGGTTTCTTTGTCCAGTACTTACTGTGCTTTTCTTAAAGAGATGAGAGCTCTGCCACAAAAAAGGGTTTGTCAGGTATTTTCTGTACTGAAAGGGATGTTGCATACATAGCTGGGAGTCATGCTGAGTTTCCTATTCCCTGGATCGGTAATTTTATTTGAAAGAACCTCTGTGGAATGTGTGCCAGAGTTGCGTATTTGATGTACCTCCTTGTGTCTATTAATATACTAACCATGATGAATGCTCCAAACTTAGCACAGCTCTCAGATCCTGTTGTTTTGAGCATCGTACTACACTATAAGTAATTTCAAATAGGCATGAAACAAATGAAGTAAAGTGGAAAAGGCTTTCTCCTAAGGAAAAAAAATTGGTCTTTTTCTCCCTTTTTTGCACCCCCAGGTTATGAAATAGATGTGGTGCACAGTGGGTAACAGCAGAATTAATGGAAATAGAATGTTCGCATACTGCTCACTTTGCTAAGTGTAAAATTAGAATAGGCAGGGCCCCAGCTTACAATGAGAGGAAGAAAATTGCTCATAATAACCTATTGATTTTCATATATTCATTGTGTTTGTCAGCAGTTCTGCATCAATACTGTGTAAAAATCATTTGAGCTGTGAATTTGTCATGCAGTTGACAGCAAATGAACCTTCTCTTTCAGTAGGACTGCTTACTGATAATCAGGGTAATATTGTAAAACCACCATCTCTGCCATTTTCTGTTCCATTTTTTTTCACCTCCATGATGTGTTTTTGTAAGTCATTATGCTCTGCACTCTGCATATTATTTACAGGGACAGAATAGTTTATTCAGATAACACTAGATATTTGAATGTGTTCATGCAGAAGATCTTCATCTTTGCAATGCTACATTTGATTTTCATTACACATTGCACATTTTAAAAGTATGCATGCATTCTCCATTGTGCAGAACAAACATTAAACATAACTACTCCTAGGAAGGAAATAAATACACTTCTTAAGCTTTGCTTGTGTATGTAAGCATGTGTAAAATGCCTCATGTAAGCTTACCTTACCTGGTGGTTAGAGTTAGTCAGGCTCAAACCCTGTACCTAAGGTACAAGGAGCAAGAGCTTAAATTCCCCACCCACACCAGTTCTTTGGCCTGTTCTTCTCACTAATTTGCTAGGAAAGCACAAATTTTAAGAACCAATTTCACTAAATAATGATAGGAAAACAAACTTAAATGGCTATCTTTCAGGAAATGCATGGTAATACAAAACACTTTTTAAACATTGCTTGTACAATCTTAGAAAAGTTGCTACTTGATACAATAAAATGTTTTGTGTTTATTGTTTATTGCAATGTTTAAAATGTGTACCTGGTTTTGGGACTTTGTCTCCCCCCAATAAATTTTGACTTTTTTCTTAAGTTTTGCTGCACAGTTCCTCAGGGAGGAAAAAGTTGAGTGCTGCTTAGGTGAAGTCTGTTTGTGTTCGTATCTGGGGCCATATTTGGTTGTCTGTTCTTCAGTTTGTGCTTGAAAGTTGGTATCCCACAATTCCATTGGAGTGGGCATGGTCACATAATTGTGTATGCAAATTTTATGTTAATCGACATACAGATTTGTGCCTATTTTCATAGGCCTTTGTCCAGATTTTTGATGTTCCCAGGTTGAGAGGTAGGGATCAAACTGCATTATAGCACTAATAGAGTATACTGCTCTTTTTTACATGTACCTCATCAGACACATGTAGCAGCTGGAGAGACCCCAGGATTTCTCAACAAGATAACATAGGGTCTGCACACCATGATGTATTTGGATATATTAAAAGCCATGTTACTGTAAACTTTATTGTATAGGATGACATGACCTCTGCCTGTCCCACAGGCCAGTCTCTGACCCTGCCTGGTGGCAGTACTGGATATCCAAAATGTAATATAGCTGATGACATCAACAGTGACTGTTGAGAACAAGATAGCAGTGTCCCATGTCAAGCAACAGCTCACACTCACACACACACACAAACACACACACACACACAGACACACACACACACGCACGCACACATGCACGCACGCACGCACGCACACACACACGCATGCACACACACACTCGCACAAACACACACACACACACACACACGCACACACACACACACACACACACACACACACACACACACACACACACACACACACACACACACACACACACACACACACACACCACCCCCAGTTGACTGCAGTAAGAACAGAACTCCTACCTATCTAGGTACACAGTACTTAATGTAAGCACCACAGCACAAGTCTGATTTTTACAGGATTGCAGGTGAACTTGAAGTACATGACATAAGCAGGCCATGTGAGAGAAAAGAGGTTGAGAGGCCTGTATGAAATAGATGTGTAGGCATATGCAAGTTTCAAAATACTAGCAATCCCTGGCATTGGGGAAATAACTGTAAGATGCACACTTCTGCTCTTCTGTCTAGACACACACACACCAGGTTGGCTGCAGTGAAAACAGAACTCCTACCTATCTAAGTAGACAGACTAAAGAACATAGTACTTAATGCAAGCGCCACAGCACAAGTCTGATTTTTACTGGACTGCAGGTGAACTTCTAGTAGATGACATCAGCAGGCCATGTTGGGGACAACAGGATGGGAGGCCTCCATAGGCACATAGCTATATAGGTTCATATAAGAATACTAGGCTAATAGCACTAAGGTGTGTAGAAGCCTAGCTATGTAAAAATACAAGTGCCCTTATTGAGTATAGTTGAATGGCTGTTTTCAGCAGACCATGTTTGTGAGCAGCACCAGCTGGCCCTGTCCATGAGGGACATAAGTGCCAGCTCAGAGGCGACTGTACAATCACCCAACCAGTAGTCAAGGTTGCGACTAAACAGGGTCATTGAGGCGCATTGCTTCACGTGCAGTGGGAGCCTACTACAACCTCTGGAATGACACTTGTGTCCCTCATAGACAAGCCCAGCTGTTGCTGCTCACAAAATCATTCCAACAATGACCATCTAAATATGCTTAATAAGCGTACTGGTGTTTTTACACAGGTAGGTTGCTATTGCCTCATATATAGTTATAACAATGTACTCCTAAAATGTACCAGTACAATATCTGAGAGATGCAAGCATACAATGAATTTAGAATAAATGCTCGCTCTTTCCCAGGTAACAACAAACCAGATATCAAACAGGTTTTCAGTGCACACACTTCACCTCCACAACAAACCAAGTGCACAACACATAAACCAACATATGCAGAGGCACTCATTAGAAGCTTACGGAAAGAGCAGACCTTACACAGCAAACCTTCTTTACACCTGACAGTCCCAATGAAACCCACTACACATAAAAACAAAAGTATCACTGTCTCACCTATTACAATCTTAAGGGAAAGCACCTCAAAACCAATGTCTTGGTCATAGGCAAATCCATAGTGAGACACACAGATGTCCTTCTTACTAGGTTGTACAAGGAGAAAGTCACAGTCAGCTATCAGGTGCCAGGATCCACAAATTCACTCAAGTCTCTCAACAACAATCACAGTTACACCTCTGTCATACTCCATGTTGGAGTAACTGACTTGAGATGTACCTCACTGGCCTATATGAAGTGAGATATTATTGACATCTCAGATTATGTGTCCTAGACAGCTATGTTCATAGCTCTAAGCAGCATTCTACCTTCATCCAGGATGATGCCTCAATGCAAACAAAATAATCAACTTCAACAATTGGCTTAGCTACTGGTGTCACTCCAGGGGGATCCAGTAGTTGTCAGGTTGGAATGATATGGTTTATAGACCACCCTGCTTTGCCAGAGATGGTCTTCATCTGTCACCTCTTGCCTTTTGGTTATTGGCCAAGGTACTTGCCTTCCCCATAGTGACTTTTTTATGCATTGTCATAAGAACAAACTTCTGATGTAAAAATATCCTTAAAAGACAAACTCAGGGTTATGCTGCTTAATACTAGAAGTCTAAATCAGAAACTACATTCAATGGAGACACTTCTTACTTGGGAAGATGTTGATGTTTGTGCAGTCACAGAGACATGGTTTAGGGCTGCCGAGAGTACTCCGGCCATGAAAGGCTATAATGCCTTTCACACATTCAGGCTGCAAAATTAACATGAAAGAACCAAAGGAGGGCATCCATTTTCATAAAATACATGTACACCTCAAGACTGGTTCAGCAGCATGACTCCCTAGAGTTACTACTACAAGTTCAAGTAACTGTAGGAGAAACCCCCCTCAACATCACTGTTAGGTACAGGTCCACCAACATGAACCATGAAACCACACAGTGCCTTCCTGGACCTGCTTGAGTCAGTCATAATACAGCCAAACACCCTAGGCATGGGTAACTTTAACTATCTTTCCATCAATTGGGATACAGATATGAGTTCAAACATGCTTGCTCTAAGGTCCAAACATGCTCGCTCTAAGGTCCTGCACTTTGTAAGCACTAATGCTCTGGAACAGTTAGCCTGCATCCCCACAAGGAGGTTGAATGTCCTTGACCTACTACTCACCCACATGACAGAACTCTGCACCACCCTATGTGTGAGACCCCGACGGGTAAGGTCTGACCATAAATCAGTCACATTCAGTGTAACAATTGTACCTGACCCCCCCCCCCCCCAGGATCCAAAAGGTGCAAAAATCTCTGCAAAGCAAACTATAGCCTTCTACGTGATGGCAAATATAGTTTCAAACCTACTGCCACAACTGACAGTAAAGAATCCTATATGGAGGTGTAAACAAATGCCCAGTAAAAACAGCTTTACAAGTGTATAGACTTAGCTGTACCAGAATGGATCAAAATTTGCTGATGAAAAAAAAGCTACCCTGGTGGACATCTACCATAAATAGATTATACAACAAGAGGAAGAAACTGATGTCCAGGAATAAGAGGGAACAGTCTCAGCAGAAGAACACCCTGCATACCTTGAATAAGCAAATTAGACATCTTGCAAATTCCTCTAAAGCTAATTACGAAAGTAAATTAGCATCCATAGCTAGGGATAATCACAAGGCATTCTTTAGCTATATCTGTACTGTAAAAGGAAAGTCCCTGCTTTGCAACAAATTCAGAATGGATGGTACCACTCATACTGAACCTGAGGGCATAGCCAACCTGTTAGCAGACAGGTTTGGCAACAATTTCACACCCCTGTCTCCACCGATCATACCACATAGCACACCTGTCAACAGTTCTCTATTATCTCCAAATTAACAGTCATAACCTCACTCATGAATGCCAAAAGCACAGCCTCTATGGGACCGGATAACATCCCAGGCTGCTTACTAAATAGTTTAAAGGAAGAATTAGCAGAACCACTCAGTACTCTCCTCATCCACAGTCTAAGTACTGGCTTTGAAGAGGGGAAACAGCAACCATAATACCCTTGCACAGAGGGGATCCCTCAACCAACCTAGGGTACTATATACCCATATGCCTAACCAGCCTTGCCTGTAAGGCCATGGAGAGAATCATCTAGGACCTTATTAACAAGGACATTAGTGACCTTCAAACTCTTCACCCAACCCACTTTGGCTTTGTCAAGGGCAGATCATGCTTGTTAAACCTAGTAGAATTCTTCAAAAGTATAACCAAAGCCCTGGATGAAGGCAAGTCAGTACATACTGCCTATCTGAACATGCCCATGAGCTTTGACACAGTCCCCCACTGAGGCATCATTGTGGAAGTCACCTACCTGGGGATTAATCCATATATCATTAGATGGTTTGCCAACTGGCTCACCAACAGAACACATGCAATCATATGTGGGGATTCCACTTTTACCAGCAGACCTGTTACCAGTAATGTCCCACCAGGGTCTATGCTGGGCCTCCTACTGTTTGCGATGTATTCCTCAGAAAATCAGGTGAAAAAAGATGGCCTGTGGCTAAAGCAGTTCACTGATGACTGCAAACTGGGTGTAATCATTGACTCCACAAATGATGTCAACATACTACAAAAGTGTGCTTACATACATAAATGATTGTTGCCAAAGCCACAGACTTAAAGTTAACCCAAAAGAATGCACTATTATTCCTTTTAGTAAAGAAGTCCATGCAAATTACACTATCAATAATACCCCTCTATGCTCTAACCCAATGGTGAGAGATATGGGAATGCAGGTTGATGGCAACCTCTCCTTTGATCATCATGTGTCCACAGTTATAATGAAGGCACTTTACTTGCACACCTCATAAGTGAGGGCATAGCACTAAGCATGTTATAACTCCACTGTACTCATCCCTCATCAGAAAAATAATAGAGTATAATGCACCCTCCTGCATGTACATCACCAAACACCTGCAACAGCTGGAGAGACCTCAGAGATTTCTCAGTAGGAAAATCCAGGGACTTCTAACACATTACTTACATGGACAAACTGAAGGCCCTGTAACTGTACTCTGTATTGTATAGACTGCTGAGAGGTGATTTGTGGCTGGCCTGAAGAGAAGTCTCAGACCCTGCCTTAATGGAAATGCTGCACCTCCACAAAAACATGGGACAAGAATCACTCGTTCTAGGGACATTAACCTAGCCTGTGACATCAACAGGCATGCTGGAGAGATGGATATGTCTCCCAGAGATTGTTACTCCTATGGAACAAACTCACAATTCTAATGAAACTGAGCTCCAACTGGGATAATTGGTTGGGAAAGTGTAGATTTACCCCAGGAGTTTCACCTATACTGCTCTCAGACAGGATCAAACAGCGCTGATCATGGATTCGCAAATATGGACTACATATCTTAGTCTATAGGGAACAATGTTACAACTTGGATTGATTTGACAAGGCCCTAAGGCCATTAGCCTAGTAACCTCCTATGACCCTATGAACCTAGGGCCATTATGGTAGTAGCCTTGTATGAACCTATGAAGCTATAAACCTATACAGGCCTGCCAACATCTTGTCACACACATGGGCTGCCGAAGCTGTGCACTATAAGTTCAGCTGCAGTCTTACAAAACTCAGACTTGTGCCATGGCTCTTGTGTTATATACTTCTAGTCTGTGTACTTATAAAAGTATGGGGTTCTATTCTCACTGCAGTCAACTGTGTGTGCTCTTTCGTGACATGCCTTTTACGGCAGCATGTGGGACACTGTTATTACCATATTCTCAATGGACACTGCTGATGTCATTCGCTATATCAGATGTCTGGATATGTGGTCATCCTACCAGGGCATGGTCAGACACTGGCCTGAAGGCTAGGCAGATGTCACCTCATCCTATACCAGACAGATGACAGTGACATGGCTTTTAATCTAGCCACATACATCATGACATGGTTTGTAGGCCCTGTGTTATCTTCCTGAGAAAGCCCAGTGGTCTCTCCAGCTGCTGCATGCATCTGTGGAGGTACATGCAAAAGAGAGCTATTACTATTCAGATGAGGTTTGACTATAGTGCTGTCATACAATCCTAAGATCTGAATATGATGACATGGCTTATGACGTGCATCATACATTTGTCCTGGAAATCATTAAAGATAAAAGTTAGAAAGTAATGATACACATTGCAGTTTCTGACTTCACAACCCTTGCAAGATCAAACAACAGGCAGCATACAAAACAAGGAGAGTAACAAGAGCTACATATCCTTGTTTGGGCCATAACGGTAACGCACCTTTGCTCCTCAACCCCTAAAAACGCAGTCTGCCTTTCAGCTGTTTGCAAATGCATATCATATTATTGCCAGTTAATATCCTGGCAGAGTTTAAGGGTAATGATATAGCATGGCTTACAAACTGCATGTCTCGGATAACTGATGAATGACCAGGAAACACAGAAAGGTAAGACAAAGCTGTATATTTGCAAGCAATAATCATAACAGATTGTGTGATCACTAAGTGCACTACATCCAAATATAATAACAGGCTCAAAGAAGTAAGTCAAGTCAATTAACCCATGTGAGAATCAAACACTGCACTTTGTGTCTGTAAGGCAAATGCCGTACCCATTTTGTTAATTTCCCTCTGGCTGCTTATGGTTTGATATCAGTATACATTCTGTTGCAGTTGGTTGTGTGAAGAATTACTTTAGTTCTTTGCTGCAATGCTGTTTGTGTGGCAAAGAGAGATAGGGCATCCACCTGTTTTTTTAAGGTGCATTGGAGTGAGAGTTGAAATCCAGACCTATGTTGACCTGTCACATGTACTAACATTGTCTACTGTGTACGTCATAGATTGCTTTTCCTCATTTCAACTTTTCTCCTTTTTTCTTTTCTTTTATACTGAATAATACTAAAACATGACAGAGAAATCACAATTTGCAAACAAATGAAGAGGAGGTTGGATGTTAATGAAACAGAACCTGTGAACTGTGCACTGCTTACTTACATTTCCAACCTTAACAGACCTACATGTAACACTTTGTAAGTGTAATCTGACACACCCACCTGATGATGTAAGCAATCACAGTTTCCATCCCATAAACACAAGCACCGAGGGAGTGCCTACACAATGTGAACATCCCTATACAGATCCAACTTTTTGGGATTCAGTAATTCTAATGAGTTCAGACCTCATTTGCATTTTCACCATCCTGACAGCCCTGAATCTACATAAAAAGGCAACCGTGCAGCTAGGGAAACTGAAGGTGGAGCCGAATGTTGAACACAGAATGCAGGGTATTAAATTTGTTCCAGTTTTGATACTTTGATCTAGCATACCTCTCCACTGTACAGGTTTTTTATAGACTGTCCAGTTTTTGCCTCATATTTTTGGTCTGTTCCTCATAAACATGTTTTTTTTTGTTTTTGTTAAATAAATTCGTTAGAGTCAGACTGTAAAAATCATTGAGTTATTCAAACACAATGTCAATTAATAACAAACAATAATGCAGGAGAGCTTGAGTATCTTAAAGCTCTAATGTACATTAGGAGGCAAAAAACCATACACAAAGTTTGTATAGAATTTTGACTGCTTTATTGACCAAAACACATTGGTTATATACATTTCATTATCAGTTTTGCCCACCTCACTGGTGTGGTCAGTGACAGGGTCCTTACATCATAGTAATTCATAAAAAGTGCTGAATTTGTGTTTTTCAAAAAGTCCTTTTCCCATGAGAATGTTGCAGCCTTGCAAGCAGCTGGTCAGTCACGATGACCTCCTAAGGATGTAGCCAATTCAAGGTTCTCTGATTAGTTCAAATACAATAGATGTATGTCTTCCTTAAAGCCTCCCTTTGTCTTTCTTGTTCCCAGCTGCGCACTATCAGAGATAGTGCGACAAGGCTACTCTCCTGGTGGAGGCAGGAAAGAGGACACACATGCGAACAGATTTATTATTTTCTAACTTTGCAAAATAATCTTTACTTGAAAGACATGAGCCAGACTGCATCTGCAAGCTGCCAAGGTCAAATTTCTGATTACACTGCAGCTTGTGCTTCAAGCAATAATATGCAGGTTTATTTCTACTATTATTCTAGTAAGACAGAATTAAATGCATTACCTAACTTTTACTCTTTATTTTAAGTACATTTATTCCTAACTAAAGCACACATTTCTCTATATATTTGATCACACAACTTATATATGTTTGAATGATTAAATACACATCTTCCTAAGCAGCACACATTGTAAATATATTTTTCTAGGCAGCATGTATGTAAATATATTTTCTAAGCAGCACACATTGTAAATATATTTTTCTAGACAGCATGTAGATTTTTCTAACATTCTCCCTCCTTTTAATGCATTTAATACTATGTGAAACATAAACAGTATTAGTTCATTTCTTAGCCTTTTCCTTTCAAGGACTTTCAGCTAAGTAAGTCATATTTGTTTTATATTTCAGATAGACTTTCACTTGGTATCAACAAATTCAATTCTATATCTTGGTACATAGTTTCAGTCACTGATACATCAACTAAGTCTTTAACTAATTTTTTCACACAGGGTATCCCGCAGCAGACACACGCTCCAATTATGAGCAGTACCACACAAATTGCAATCAGAATGTTCATAAGGACCGACCCCCACCCCCCAAACAGATTCTGGAAAAAGTTCGTCAGTGGGTTTGGGCCTGGTTCTGCCATTGCTGACACCTGCTGTATTACCTCCAGGTGATCATTAATTTCATGCTGGTTGTCTGGAATGTACGCACAGCATTCTTCTTTGATAAGCGCGCACGTACCACCTCTCGCCGCTAGGGTGAAGTCGAGAGCCATTCGGTTCTGTAATACAACAGTTCTCATTGCATTCATCTCATCAGTCACAAGTTCAAGAGCGGAAAAAGTCGCATTGCTCATTACTTCGAGAAGTTTTGACAATTTTCTCAATTCCCAAATCGATTTGACTGCTCCATAGGTTGGGAATATTCCAGCCCAGGATATAACACTATCACTCAAGTCCATATGGGTCAATTTTTCTTTGTCCTTCACAGACGAATGATCCTTCCAGCTTGCTTCAATCTTACCCACTGGATTAGTAGGTTTTCTGACTGTATTTTCAGCTCGGTGAGCTACATCTCTTACATTACGTATTTTACCCAGGGGCAATTCTGCAGTATGTCTTATGGCTGGAACCAGATAACCCAAAAAACAACTGCCGGACCAATTCTCAGGTAACCATTTATAGGCTTTTTTCCCACAAACAAAATAACAGTTTTCTACTTTTTGTACTGATGCGGGTTAACCCTGAATGAAACATTTTCTTATCTATAACAGAGAATTGTCTATATATTTCAGGAGATTTTTGCACATTTCTCAATGTTGTTTTCATCAAGCTTAAATATGAATCATAATTCGTGCTGCAACTAGTACCTTGGTCTATAGGTTTTATATAACATTTGTAAGACACAGTTATGTTACAGTTACTCCAACCAACCTGGAGTGTATCATTTTTAACAAAACAAACAATTCCTTTCTGAGTAACAGGCAAATGTAATGCCACTTTGTCTTGTGATCTCACAGTGCCTGTGTCAAATAACAGGTTTTCCCAAGTTGCATTTATTCCCAAGGGGACAGCAGACATCAAAAGTCCTCCATATGCTGTGGGTATTGCAGTACAGACCCAGCAATTTGAAAGCGTTCATAGTCTCTACATAAACTCGTTTCATAGCCAGGTATGTGTTAAAGTTTGGGTGCCAGTCTGTAGCCAGTCCTTCATCACGTTTTATTAATTTCACTTCTGCAGTTATATGCAAGAAAAACCATAACAACAAAAGGTTACTACAAACATAGTTATTAAGTGTATGATCAGTAGGCCAGTGAACCAGTGTCTCTGGGGTTGTTTCACATTTTTATTCATTCTGCCTCTGGCCATCCTGTTCCTGTGGTATGTCCAAACTGAATTTCTTAACAGGTTTACAGTGGGTTAAATGAACCCAAGATGATCTCTCAGCAATTTTCACTGCAGTGGGTGTTGCCAACAGTACCTGGTACGGACCTTCCCACCTTGGACTCGCCCAGTTCTTTCTCTTTATGATTTTCAGCCAAATCCAGGACCCCGCGGTCAGCACGGCTTCTGGTTTTGTTTCTTGTTTATCTGGAAAAGAGTTCAACTGCAAAACAGTCTTATTTGTTAATAACTTTTTCATATAACTAGCTAATGAGCCATCGGCCTCCAGCTCTGCAGGCATGAGGGCCTTCCATTGTGGCACACAATATGCCCTTTCAAACACTATTTCAAAAGGGGTCAAGCCCTTTACATTTGGAACAGTTCTCATGCTCAGCAGTGCTAAAGGCAGACAGCAAATCCAAGTCTTTTGAGTCTCACTCATTAATTTTCTCAACTTGTTTTTCAAGATTCCATTGTACCTCTCCACCAGTCCTGCTGACTGAGGGTGATAAGCACAATGGTTTTTCAAAGAAATCCCAAAAATCTCCCAAGCTGCTGTATCGTCTGGTTAACAAAATGTGTCCCATTGTCACTATAAATTCTTTCCGGTATGCCAAATCTAGGAATGATTTCTTTCACTAGGGCCTTTGCCACTGTTGCTGCATCCGGATTTCTAGTTGGAAAAGCTTCTACCCATTTTGAAAACATATCTATGATTACTAAACAGTATTTTTCCCTTCACATTTGTTCAGTTCTATGAAATCCATACAAATAGTATGGAACGGATAGGGTGGTGTTGGAAAACTCCCTCGCTTTGGTTTAAATGCTCCCTGTGCATGATGTTTGCTACAAATATGACATGTTGCACAAAATTTTTGTGTATAATTCGTAAATCCATATGTTTGGAATGTTTTGTTAACTAACTGTACCATCCCCTGTTGAGACATGGCTCTGCCCATGACTCAACAAAGCTGCATATCTAAATAAATTAGATGGCAATATGGGCTTTTTCTCTTTGGAGATGTACAGTCCCTCTTTAAGGATTGCTCCTCGTTTTATCCACTTTTGCTTTTCTGCTTTTGTAGCTAATGTCTGCATTGTTTTTAACATTTCTAAATCTAGAGTCTCAGAAGGTTGTAGTTCTTCATTTAAAAGCACAGTTTCTGGGTCTGAGGCAGCTTGCCGCAGCTGCATCAGCCCAGCATTCCCTTTTGAAATTCTGTCTTGTTGTTTTGTATGGGCTGCACATTTACAGATAGCTATTCTAGTGGGTAACTGAATAGAATCTAACAGGTTCAGAATTAATTGCGCATGATTAATCGGCTTGCCAGTAGATGTTATCATTCCCTGTTTTTCCATTGTTGTGCAAAGACATGCACTGTAGAGAAAGCGTACTGACTGTCAGTATATATGTTAACACATTTGCCTTTCGCTAGAGTGCAAGCACGTGTCAAAGCTATCAATTCTGCTGCTTGAGCTGACAGGTTATGTTGCAGGGTTGTGCTTCTATGATTTCGTCATCAGTCACTACTGCATAGCCCACTAGGTTCTTCCCTGTAGGACCTCGTCTACAGGACCCATCCACAAAAATGTCACCTCTCGTCAGCTAAAGGTACATCAGTAAGATCTTGTCTGGGTGTGGTTATTTGTTCCATTTCCTGTAGGCAGCTGTGTGGTATGCCATCCACAGGAATTGGAAGTAATGTCGACGGATTTAATGTTGTACAACGTTCAATTGTCATATGGGGTTGACTCAATAGTATGGTCATGCAAGAAAGATGTCTGGCAGGGGATAAAAATGCTATTTTTTCCTGCAGTAAAATTATCGCAACTGCATGAGGTACTCTCAACGTGAGAGGATGAAACAACTCCACTGAGGCTGAAGCTTGCACTGCCATAGCTGCTGCGACTACTGCTTGTACGCAGGGTGGTAATGATCATGCCACCGGATCTAACTGTGATGAATAGTAAGCTATGGGGCGTTGCTTGCCGCCATGTTGTTGCGTCAGTACTGACGTCATATATCCCCGCCTACAATCTACAGTTTGGAAAAATCTCTTATGGTAATTCGGAAGCCCTAAAACTAATGATGAAACTATCAGTTTTTTTAGTCTGCAAAAGGCTGCCTCTGCTTCCGGAGTCCAGTGTAGTGTTTCTTGTGCTGCCATTGGTGTTTTAAATATTAAATCAGCCAATGGAGCCGTTTCTAAAGCATAATTCGGTATCCAACTTCGACAAAAATTAGTCGTTCCCAAGAAGGACATCATTTCCTTCTTGGTAGTTGGTCTGGGTGCTTGTAAAATAGCTGTTTTTCGTTCTTCATCTAATGTTCTGCCTTCTTTGGATATCACATATCCCAGGTATTTAACCTGTTCTTTCCAAAGTTGCAATTTATGTTTATTCACTTTATGCCCTTGCTCAGCTAAGAATTTCAATAATGCTATTGTGTCTTCCCTACACTGTTGCTGGGTAGGGGCTGCAAGCAAGATGTCATCTACATAAAGTAGTACTTGGCTGCCCCCTGGTGGAGAAAACCCTGCCAGGTTGCTAGCCATCTCTTGTGCGAATATCGTTGGACTTTCACTATATCCCTGTGGTAGTCGGGTGTACGTATACCTTTTGCCCTGAAATGTAAATGCAAACCAATGCTGGCTGTCAGGGTGAATAGGTATTGAGAAAAATGCATTGCTAATATCTACCACGGTGAAATATTTCTGTTGCGGCTTCAAATCATTTAATAAGGTATGTGGGTCTGGCACCGTAGGTGCTCTTGGTATTACCGCATCATTTACAGCTTGTAAATCTTGTACCATCCGCCATTCCCGTTTGCTTTTTACAGGAAATAGAGGAGTATTACATGGTGAATCTAAAGATTCCACCAGTATCCCTTCCTTGAGTAATGCCATTATAATAGGTTTGATTCCCTGTTCTGCATCCTTGCTCAAAGGATATTGTCTTTTCTTGGTCTAAAGGCTGATTTTGGTGTAATAACTACTGGCCCTGCTGTACGAATAAGTCCTACATCTGATTTTCCTGTTGACCAAAGAACATTTGGTATTTCACTCAAAGCTTTTTCTTCTTCTTCTATCAAGAACGCCATTCAGCTGTCTTCACTCTGTTGTAAGTGTACAGCTGGGCGTGCTAGCAATAACCAATTCAGTTTCTGTTTCTGTACTCCTAAGTCCGATAATTCTGAGTCAGTTAGTCTCTCCCATCCTGTCACTTTGTCACCCAAGTCTACCCACCTAACATTCTTGTTTTTGGTTAGGCTAACGTGTGGTAGTTTATTGGATTTGTACAATTCCAAAAACTCCTGAGGTAACGAACAACTTACCACACTGTTGCCCTCAGTGTCCCAGTATAGGGTCCGTAATATCAGTCTATTTGCAGGATTCCTGAACAACTTTTGTTCGTATTCTTTATCAGGTCCTGGTGTGCTACAATAATATAGGGTACAATGTAATAAATGTTGCTGGTCAGTATCGAGGGAGGCACCTTGCTGGTGGCTACATTCATCAGTTCCTCGGTCACTGCCCTGGTCCGGTTGTAACCAGATCCTGGCTGTACCAATAATAAGCCTCCCCCTCCGACCGTACTACAAAGGTGTCAGTTTGTCTCTGTGCCTCCATACCGTTCATGGTAGGGACTACTGCTATGCCAAAAGTTGCATAAGATCTCTTCCTAATAGGTTCATGGGGCATTTGGCAGAAAGTACTATTTTACTTCTTTGGGTCATGCCGAGACTGGATCAGTTATTGCTATATCATGGGAAAGTGGTTCCCTGTACAACTGTCCGTTTGCTGCTTTCACTAATATGTAATCAGGTGACTCAGAATGTTCCGGTAACTTTGAAGGATGTATCAAAGTTCGTGATGCTCCTGAATCACACAAAAATTTGATTTCTCTCCCTTCTACCAGAAGTGTAACTTCCGGTTTCGTGTCTGCTAAATAGAGCTCTAAGCTCAGTAGTGCCAGATCTAAAACTTCACTTTCCCCAACTTCTACATCCAGTTGCATGTCATCTGCTTCTTCTAAGGTATTTACATCATCCCCTGCTCATTAGTCTCTTCTGATAACTGCTGAGCAGCATAACTGTCATATAGTCAATCCTCATCTTCCTTATCCTTTTTTTTCCCCAGGTGCCTTGCTCCTGCAATCCCTTGCCAAATGTCCCTTCTTACCGCAATTAAAGCATTCACCTTTTTTCTTTCTGCTCTCATAAATTTCTGAGTTTTTGTCAGAGCGTTTGTTACCCTGAATATTTTGCTTACCCTTTTGGCTGCTTGTACTACAAAACTTCCGCACCGTCTTCAGCTGTGAAGACCTGCGTTTTCTTTTCTTTTACTGTTAAAATGTTTTTCGGCATGTCTAGCATACTCTAACAAGGCTTGAAGCCTACTTGTTCGGTGATCTATCATGTGCTTCGTGATGAAGCTATTGATAGGGCAATACAACCTTTCAAAATGCATTTTTCAATTGTTGTTCATATGAACTATCATTCTTTTGATTTTCAGGAACAGGCATGCCACTATGGTTATTAAAACATTCTAATAATCTACCATAGTATGCATCCACAGTTTCATTATCTCGTTGTACACACTGGTTAATGCAAGTCCAGTCTGCCCTAGGTTTCCATTTTTCAGTAATGCGGTCTGTAAGACCCTTCAATCTAGTATCTAGTTCTGCGTCACTATGTGGGAGTGGCCTGTGTTGTGCGTCACGGGCATTCCAGGTGCCACAAATCATGTGCCAGTCTGGACCTAAAATTTGTCTAACTACTCTTTCTACCTCTTCCCCATTTAAGTGGTAACTCAATCTCATACCCTGTAAATCCTGTAGAAATTTCTCAAAGTTAATTTTTGGATGGGGAATTCCTTCTGTAGCTTTTCGGATGTCTTCCGGTGTCCATGGTCTATACACTAAGAGAGTTGAGGCCTGGCCCTCCTGTCCTGCCTCGGGTTTGGTACTTCTATTAATGGACAGATTTCCTCACCCTCATCTAATAAATTCCGCTTGGTTGAACATCTACAAGTGTTTGACGTGTTCGGGATCTAGTCCCGATAGGTTCTCTTACAAATGGTTGTCTTAATATCCCTGTTGTCTCTGGGTAACGTGGGGGGGGGTCAGCCCGCCCTCCCGCTTCATATTCTGAGTAAGGCATCGGTGGGCGTGGTAGGAGGGACCGATGCTACTATTACATTATTATCCTCTTTGTCTAAAAATAATGCCTTTGCATTTTTATTTTTCTGTTCTCTTCGGTTCGCTTCCTCAATCCACCTATGTGCTTGAGGAACACCCAACTGTCGTTGTTTTTTTGCCTGACCTTCTGCGTCAGATTTTAACTGTCTCAAAAGTTTTACTAATGACATTTTATCCAATTTACCATCAAAGTCATACTTGTTAACCCATGTTGCAAAATATCTCACATTATCTGCTCTCTGTAATTGCATATATTTTGCATCTTCTGTTAGGGGCGGGTCACGTGACCCTTTAGTGCATTCATTTCCCATGTCTCTGAAAGAGAAAAAGAAGAGAGAGAGAGAGAGAGAGAGAAAAAACAACAGAACTGTTACGTAACCCTTTCTCTTGTACCACGTGGTATCTCTATTCCCGTATTCACAGTAGTGTCTAGAATGACTGTTTACTTTGTTTTGCTTTATTTCCTGATCTATGACTCAAGATACAATACTTCGACTACCTCTCTCCCTGCTATCACAAACCTTAGCAATAGCACAGTGTAACCTGGTCCCCGATCTAAAACAAAAACAAAGAGAGGAATTCTGCTTACCCGAGCCTCCTGCTTATGTTTGATAGGCTTTTAGGACCCAGTTTTCCGCTTTTCGCCACAGATCAGACAAGTGGACAGCCTCTTTAGGCACGACAATTCAGTCGGAGGTCTTTCCTTCTTCTGCGCAGACTTCAATACCACCTATATATTCTGACCTGTAGCTTACCAAGGGAATTCCGGCACGATTAGGACCAAGATGTTAAATAAATTCGTTAGAGTCAGACTGTAAAAATCATTGAGTTATTCAAACACAATGTCAATTAATAACAAACAATAATGCAGGAGAGCTTGAGTATCTTAAAGCTCTAATGTACATTAGGAGGCAAAAAACCATACACAAAGTTTGTATAGAATTTTGACTGCTTTATTGACCAAAACACATTGGTTATATACATTTCATTATCAGTTTTGCCCACCTCACTGGTGTGGTCAGTGACAGGGTCCTTACATCATAGTAATTCATAAAAAGTGCTGAATTTGTGTTTTTCAAAAAGTCCTTTTCCCATGAGAATGTTGCAGCCTTGCAAGCAGCTGGTCAGTCACGATGACCTCCTAAGGATGTAGCCAATTCAAGGTTCTCTGATTAGTTCAAATACAATAGATGTATGTCTTCCTTAAAGCCTCCCTTTGTCTTTCTTGTTCCCAGCTGCGCACTATCAGAGATAGTGCGCACAAGGCTACTCTCCTGGTGGAGGCAGGAAAGAGGACACACATGCGAACAGATTTATTATTTTCTAACTTTGCAAAATAATCTTTACTTGAAAGACATGAGCCAGACTGCATCTGCAAGCTGCCAAGGTCAAATTTCTGATTACACTGCAGCTTGTGCTTCAAGCAATAATATGCAGGTTTATTTCTACTATTATTCTAGTAAGACAGAATTAAATGCATTACCTAACTTTTACTCTTTATTTTAAGTACATTTATTCCTAACTAAAGCACACATTTCTCTATATATTTGATCACACAACTTATATATGTTTGAATGATTAAATACACATCTTCCTAAGCAGCACACATTGTAAATATATTTTTCTAGGCAGCATGTATGTAAATATATTTTCTAAGCAGCACACATTGTAAATATATTTTTCTAGACAGCATGTAGATTTTTCTAACAGTTTTTTTTTTTGGAGAGATTTCTGCAATGATCTAAGGATTAAAGTCCCTAAATAATGACATAACATTTGAATTTCAGACTTCATAACCTTCAGAAAATGCATTCTAACACAGATCCTGTTATTCTAGCAACTTTCTAAGTTAATAACAGCAATATTTAAAATGTGCCCAGATTTCTTGTGCTAAGAGGCTGAGAGGTATCGTGTAAGAGGTTGAGTGGTATGGAAAGCTGTTAACTGCTGTTGCAAACCTCTTGTTCTATCAATTTTATAAGTTTGTAAGAGCAATATTTAAAAAGTGACCCTATTTCTGGCCCTTTGTTCCCACAGTAGTGATTGCTTTGTCCAGATTTCTTGCTCTAAGACGGTGAGAGGTATGCCGTGTAGACTAGTTCCATGGCTGTATTTGAAAAGTTTTTTAATACAGACAGAACAAGAGCATCTACATAGTTGCTTTCTCTGTTGTAGAATTGTTCCAGCTTGTTTACCATGGTTGATTTGCATGGTAGTTGGTTGCTTATGCAGCTGAGTAGCATGCCACTGTGTTTAACTGGTGTCCGCAGGGGTGCGTGCCTCTACACGGCGCTTTCTGAATTAAACTTTTGCTGTAGCTGTGTGCAGGTCAAGCCACGCAGCAAACATGCTCTTTACTGAATCCTGGCCATGGTCTATTATCTATCTGACAAACCCACTAATGCTTAACATCTAGTAATGCATAAGTATCTTTTATGGTGTAATAGCTGGCTCTACTTTCATATGAATGTAGTCTAATTAGCAAGTGTATGTGCAGTGGTTAATATATATTATTTAATGTCAGTTCATGTATATTACTGAACATCTATTCAAAAATGTTTGCAATATACTGGAGCTTTTTTCCTTGGACCACCACTGAAAGAGTTTTTTGACTAAACCCAGCTGGACAGATGCGGGAAACAAAAGCAAAATAAAAATAAAAAATAAGTACTGTTTTGGCATTAAGTCAAGTACATTCAAGGTGAGTGTGGGACTGTACCAAGGGTGTGTCCCGTCTTCCCTTTATAATTTTCATGAACAGAGTACTGAGAGGTAGTCAAGGTTTGGAGAGTATGATATTTAGGGATATGGAGATTGCACCATTTTAATTTGAAGATATTAGCTTTAAATGGTTCTGAAATCTTGCAAATCAGAGGCCATGGTTCTATCCTGGAAAGGAATAGATTGCTTTTGCAGGTGAGAAGTAACAGATCATTTCAGTGGAAGAGTTTAACTATAGTTGGATCTTGTTCATAAGCAAGGGTAGAAGGAATTGGGAGACTGATCAGTACACAGCAGAGCCAGCTGCAGTGCCAAGGTTATTGTATAAGGCAGTAGTTGTGAAGCAAAAAATATATCACCATCATGGGATAAAGTTCTCTACACACTGGTCAGTCTATTGTAATATGCCATAAGGCAAAACCAGCACACAACCAAATTTCCTGGTCATTGGTGATTTTATAGTGAGGCACACCAATGTCCCCCTCACCAGACTGATTAAGGAGACATGGTTAGCTGCCTTTCCGGGGCAAGGATCCATCAAGTTACACAGGCAACCAGGTCACTGAACCCCAAGTACCAGCATAGCTCTATTTTAGTCCACATGGGGGTTAATGACCAGAGATGCACCTCCCTTGACTATATGAAGCAAGATATGATCAAGCTCACTCCTTATGTGTCTCAGGCAGGTATGAGCTTAGCACTGAGCACCATATTACTTTCTCCAAGGATGATGCTATGTTACCAACAGAAAATTATTGATTTTTACAATTGGCTTATCTTCTGGAGTCATTCCAGGGGGGGAACAATATTTGACAGCCTAGGAGGACATGGTTGACAGACCACACTGCTTTGACAGGGATGGTCTGCACTTATCCCCTCTAGACTTTTGGATATTGGCAAAGACCTTTTCCACCCCCATAGTGCTTTTTTTAGACAATGCCAAACTGACAAATCTACCGACTTAACTGAACCTATGAAGGAATATCTGAATGTGGTACTGCTCAGTGTTAGAAGTCTTAACTAGAAACTCCACTCCCTGAAGCCTTCCTCTCCCAGAGAGTGTAGACATCTGTGTAGTAATGGAGACATGGTTTAAAGTCACTGAGAATACCCCAGCAATGCAAGGTTATAATGCCTTTCACACCTTTAGACCAGCTACTACACAGAATGGGAACTAAAGGTAGAGGAATGTCAGTCTATATTAAGACCAATCTCACACCCAGACTAGTTAAAGTGTATGAACAGATACACAGAATAAAAAGTTGCCTTGTAGCAAAAAAGGAACAACCACCAGTATATACAACAAATTTAATGAAACCCTGACGTCTCGGCCAAAGCCTTCAAGGAGTATAACACATAGTAAAAAACTTGCCCCATATATACACATACAAATACATCAATTAAACAATCATCCAATTAAAGAAATACTCTCCAGTTACATTCTTCATTTAGTCCCCTTGGAGACAGGGCATCAAATTTTAAAATGTAAGTAGATTCTTTTAAAAGCAACTGTTTCTTGATAAAAGAAACATCAAATCTAGATGTTTGTATTTTTTCCAAAACAGTGTGCCTTGTAGCCCTTTACTTTCTCCATCATGAAACAAGCCAAACTGTTCAGCTATAGAGCTCTCTGCTTTTTTATTAGCAATATCCCTCACATGCTCTTTACTATGTGTTATACTCCTTGAAGGCTTTGGCCGAGACGTCAGAGTTTCATTATTTTTGTTGGATATGCTGGTGGTTGTTTTCTTTTTTTAGTTAAAGTGTATGACCCACTGGAACTCATACATGTGCAGCTCACCATAAACAGGGTGTCTTATCATATACTTGTAACATATAGGTCCTCTTCCATGTCACAGAAAACCCATACTACCTATCTCAATGTACTAGAGTCCCTCACTGTTCAACTTAATATGATATTCATGAGGGGATCTCAACTACACCTCTAAAGATTGGGAATCCTACACTATTTCTAATGAATCCTGCACTATTTCTAATGCACAAGACCAACAATTCCTAAACATTGTTAATACCAACATCCTGGAACCTTGTACTTACAAACATGGGAGGCCAATGTTCCTCTCCCAATGTAGTATCTTCACCCATCACATCTGACCATTAGACAGTATTAGTTGAAATAAAAATTAAACCTGGGGATCCAGCAAAATCAAAAACCTTTAGGAACTCAGATTCAAAGATGGCTGCCGTACTGTAAACACTACTAATCTACAGCTCTCCATATAATCAGAGCAAAATCTAACCCAGAGGATATATTATGATCTATTTAACAGTAAATCAAAGAAAGAACAACTTTAACTTCAACTAAGTATCTTACAAGAGGTGATTGAACCTGAAGAATTAACAAATCAAGCAGGATTATAACAGATCATTTGACTCTGAAGAGAGTCTCAAACAAAGGAACCGTGTGCTCAGAACAGTTGGCCTAACTACACTTAACTTACATCAAGTTCCAATTCTGATCTATAATGTCGAAAGAAGAAAAAAATATGGACACAACTACAAAAACTAAACTCTCAGAACTTCTATCACCGGAGAAAGATTTAAATTCGAAAAGACAGAAAATTATAAAACAACAGGAGCATTTAAAACCAGGAAATAAAAATAAACTGGAGCAAATGGCAAACATGGAAGATATTAAAACAGCTCTACTTCCTATCCAAGAAGCGCTAAAAGAACTATCTAACCAAGTCCAATCCTTTGGAATTTCTTGCAGTCAAATTCTGGAAAGAATGGATAAAAATGAAGCTAGAATCACTGAGAACAAAGACAAAATAGCACTGCTTGCCAAAAAAACTGATTCACAGGAGCAGGACATTCACTCTATACAATCTAAAATTATTGACGTAGAGGCTAGATCCAGGAGAAATAATATAATCATCAGAAGAATGCCGGAATCTGTACAATACAATGAACTAATCCCATCAATCATACAAATACAACATTATTCAGTGACTCGGAAACTGCAAAACAAATAACAATAGAGAGAGCCCACAGAGCCCGGAGGGAATCCCAAGCTTCAAATATCCCAAGACCTGTTTATGCTAAAAATCTTTACTTTCAAGATGTCAACAAAATATTACTAACTGTAAAGAAAAATGGAGGCACTATTATGTGGAAAAACAACAGAATTTCTTTGGCTCAGGACCTGCCTTTGCAAATTAGGCAAGCCAGACAGCTATTATCTCCTTATTGCAAGTTTCTTATTGAAAAACAAATAAAATTCCAAATGAAGTACCCAAATACATTAATATTTACACTGGATGGGACTAGATATTCAGTCACAACAAAAAAAGAAGCTAAATCTACTTTTTTGGCGATTTTTTAAAAGCTTACCTGCTTCAGAGAGTTAGAATAAACTTCCGATGGGACTGGCATGACATCCAAGGTCGGATCCACCCTATACTACAAGTCGAGGTCTTGTTTTTGCTTTGTTTGGTAGTTTCCCATTCTAGGCCGTTTTTTCAACAGGTATGACCTCTATTTCGTGTTGTTTACACTCGCAGTGGTATTTCTGAAGATTTACAGCCGCCACGACGTCAAACTTTCCCACGAAGGGAGCCAAAATGGTTTTGCTGCTTTAGAGGGCATATTTTTGATGTGGCGCTTCCGGAAGTCCGTCTGGATAAAGGGTCCCCCTTCACGAAGTCAGCAGTCGCTCTGGATAGTCGGAAATCCGATGACGAGTTTCTAGGACTGAAACAATTTAAATAAACTTAAAATAGAGTCTCTTGTACTGGAATAATCACAGTAAACATAAACATTAGCCCCAGTTTCACTTTCAATGTTGGTAAACACCAAGTAAAATACTTAATTTGTGCAACTATATAGTGACATAACCAAACACATGAAACATATCTGAGGGTGAAAGAGTTCTTGTACTAGGGGTTAGGAAACTACTTTAATTATTGTACCAAGGTGTAATTACATAACTTATTTTAACCAGTTTACATTCATATTTTACCTATATAGATTTAACCTTCCTTACATGTAATCTATGTTATTAAACCGATTAATAGGAATCAGTCTCACATTTACTACTTAAAAGTGGGCTTTAATTAACACTATATTGACATTCTTTTGGTAAACACACTGAGATGCCTAAGGATTTCTGGTGTTACACTTTTACCTTATTTTGTTCATAGATCAAAGTGTAAGGGAATATTTAATGTTACCAAGATGTTAACACATGTTTATAGATATTTGGTAACATGATTTATTCTTATAGCTTGTATCTAGTATAAAACACTTTGTGAAGAGTTACCGATATAGGACTTAGGTAACTGTCAGGACCACTTAATATAGTCTTAACACACATTTGAGGCTTCTGAAGACATTAGGTATAGGTTATATAGCCTATGATTATGGAAGCTCTGGAGTCTAAAGGTCGAATTCTAACCCTTTTGTCATTTGTTGATGTAAGTTTTTCCAGTGTTAAATAAGTGCTTTACTAAAAGTGAAATTGCTTGTCTGAAAAATGCATGACCAATGACGTCGAGTTTAATGACCTAAGTCTATTAGTGATTAGGTTACCTGACTAAATGTATATATGTTTATTTACCTACATTAGTTAGATTTACTAAAAATTGATATAGTTTGTTCTCCAGGTAGTAGAAAGACTTTTATAAAGTGAACTAAGGATGTTTAGTGTATCTATAGCTGACGATAGTGTCTTAAATTGGATTCTAGGTTTAAGTGTAGGTACACATATAAACTAAGATCAAACAAGCTTGTTAGATATTTCATGAACACAATGGTTTTATTAATCTGAGAACATAGTCTAGTAATGTCCTGAAGTATTACTGTTAAATAAGAGATGGAGATCCAATGGAGACGAATGACAATATTTATACATCTTTTTATTATGTTTTTCTCTGACTTTTTAATTCAACTGTAATGACAAGAGGTGTAGATGACTAGTAGTGTTTAAAAGGGAATGTGTAGATTAGGCTTTGTAGACATAGTTGTAGAGTATATAGGTACATTGTTATCTATCTTTTATGTTTTAATTTCCATAATGTATACTCGTTAATGTTATTAATCTTTAAAATTTTTAACTACGTTAAAGACCTATATATTTCCTGGTCCAGGGGTATAGTGAGTAGGCACTGGTATGGGACGGGATTTCAAGAATGCTTTCATAAAATATATCTGTTTAATACTCAACTGATTTTATCATACTTTCCCCGATTTCTAGAATACTTACACAAAATAAAGTTTTTGGAATGTGGGAAATAGATTCATGGAATACTAAGGAGCTCCAGAACTTGAAAAAAAGGAAATTGTTTCTTCATTTATTTCTGCAAGCTAAGGCATGTTTCATATTACTTCAGGAAACTCATTTGACCAATGATCAATGGACAGAAATTAAAAAGAAAAAAATGGATAAGAGAAATTATAGCCTTGGAAGGTAAAACTAATAGTGCGGGAGTTGCGATAATTATAAAAAATCAATATCAAGACAAAATTTTAGATTCTAAAACGGATAAAGAAGGAAGATGGTGCTATGTGATTCTCTCTTCTACTCTTTATGATAAACCCATCATACTTCTTAACATATATGCACCATGTAAGAATCAACAGTCCTTCTTAGCATCACTTTATCCTATTTTAAACAAATATAATAGCCACTATATAATTATAGGAGGGGACTGGAATGCCTATCAGAATCCTAAATTGGATAAATCAAGTCCGCAAAGGTCATTTAATAGTCAAGTAGTATTAGCATTAAGTGAACTCAAGTATGACTTTAAATTATATGATCCCTTTAAATATGTAAATAATCCTCTTAACACAAATAGTTTTACATTTTATTCAACTTGTCATAAAATGTGGTCTAGAATAGACTTTTTTCTAATTTCGGAAACACTAATCAATTTTGATCCCTTAGTATCTATACAAGCTCGCTATCTATCAGATCACTCTAAAATTACATTAAGTTTTGCCAAAGACCTTAGAAACAGTCTATCACACAGGGGCTATAATTGGTCCTTAAATCCAAACTTGTTAAATAAAAAAGAAATAATCCAAAAAATTCAAGACATTCTCAATTCCTTACTGGTTAAATTAGCCAAACAGCAACATACAACTGATATTGAATGGGCGGCAACTAAAGCTCAAGCAAAGGGGGTTTTCCTTCAAAAAGCCTCTTATTATAAAAAAATGAATCTTAGAGATGAACAAATCTTAGAGGCCAAAATTAAAACGCTAGGTCAGGAATTTAATGCAAAATCATAACACACAAACAGAAACGGAATTATTCAAATGTCAGAAAGACATTTTCTTGATCCAGAATAATAGGTTAGCATTTCATGAAACTAAAATGTTTGCAAGATATGCTAATCATATTCAAACTCCATCAAGGGCTTTAGCAAGAATTATTAACCAATCTAAATCACCCTCTCAAATTACGGAAGTACACTACAAGGAAAAAATATATACAAAATCTGAAGATATTATCAATACCTTTGAATTGATATACTCTCAAATTTATGGTGATCAAGATGAGTCAGGTACTAACGAGACTAATAATGATTTTATACAAAAAATTAATTTCCCGAAAATAGATGATAACTTGCAAAAAGATTTAATTAAACCAATTTCCACTGAAGAAATAACAACAACAATTAAAAAGTTGAAATCCCACAAAGCGCCAGGCCCTGATAGTCTTACTCCAGAGTTTTATAAAACATTTTGTAGTATGATTGTTAAAATGTGAAAAGGTTGCTGAAGGCTGGATGACACAAAACCATAAGAGGTAGGAATGATAAGAAGGGTCAGATGAGTTTTTATTTTCACCAATATATGGTTATGTTGTATACATACACAAAAATATTTTTCTGTAATATATTAGCATTAATTACTATATCAATATGGTTGAATCAATTAATAATTTAATAGCATTTTAGCTACTGATTAAACTCAAGGTAGTATGATTTCCACTAAGTAGGAATGGCAGCATAATTTTAGTGCCCAAACAAGCACATATTTCAATATTTCAATATTTCAATATTTTAATATTTTAAGTATATTTTAAGTATATTGCAATTTTATATATTTATATTTAAATGTATTTATTTCATATATTAAATTCTTTATATACTGCATTATAGTTTTATAGACCATAGCATTGCAGGAATTGTTGTAATAAATGTTAAGCAGTATTATATGTAATTATGTTTTGGCGCCAAAATTTGAGTCAGATGACTTGTATATAAGTAATTAATGAACTGAGGAATATGTTCTGAAGAAGTCTGGTATTCAGATGAAAGCGCTTAACGATTTGTAACACTGTGATTTGGAATAAACTTGTGTGTCCTAGCTGAGGATTTATCGTTTTGTGTCATCCAGCCTTCAGCAACCTTTTCACTTATTCAGAAGTTGTTAGAGCATTGGGAAGATGATTGTTAAAATACTATCATATACATTTAATTATATAATTAATAATAAAATCAATGACCCTCACTTTAATGCATCAAAAACAATTCTAATACCCAAAGAAAATTCGGATCACCAAAACCCAGATAATTATAGGCCCATATGACTCTTAAATATTGATACTAAAATTATGACTTCTATTTTAGCTAATAGACTGAAGAAAATAATGAATTTAATAATTTCCAATGAACAAGCTGTTTTTTTAACTTCTAGGCAAACCAGTGACAATACTTTAACACTCCATACATTAATTTCTTATGCCAATCAAAGGAACTTAAATTTGTATGCACTTATTATTGATGCACAAAAAGCCTTTGATAGAGTTAACATAAAATTTCTATTTCATATTTTACCATATTTTAATATACCGCAAGAATTCATCAGAACATTACAAATATTATATAATAATCCCTATACAACTTTATACATCAACAAGATTTTTTCCAAAAGAATACAAATTAAAAATGGAACCCGTCAAGGCTGTCCTCGATCCCCTTTATTATTTAATTTATATTTAGAACCTTTATTTTTACATATTAAACTAAATGTATACCATAATGCCCCAATACTTTATGGTACCAAGATTTCTATGGCAGCTTTTGCAGATGACCTCAATATATACTGTTCAACACCAGCTGCAGATACCAAAAAATTACTAACAGCTGTTGAAGATTTTGCAGTAATATCTAACTACAAAATAAACATTAAAAAAAACAATTTATTTCCTTTAAAAACTCCAAAACTATTTTCGCTTTTACCATTGGTATGGCAAGTAAAATCTGAAGAAAAGATTAAATATTTAGGTATTACATTTTCCACAGATAATAAGGACTTTTATATTAATAATGTTAAACTAATTTGGGAGCACATTCTATCTGACCTAAAGAGATGGAATAACTTGAAATTACCACCACTAGCAAAGGTCTCAATTATTAAAATGAACGTATTACCTAGGCTATTATATATCTTCAGATCTACTCAAGTTCTAATCCCTAAGAAGTTCTTTAAACAAATTCCCATGGAATCTACTAAATTTATATGGGAACCAAGGAAAACTAGAATTTCATACGACAAATTGATGACCCCCAAAAATAGAGGTGGTTTAGAATTACCCAATTTTGAAAAATATTACTTAATAATAAATGCTAATAGAATTTTAAGAATTGCTAATTATGATACACGTAGTAATAATTGGTCCCCTAACTGGTTAAGATTAAATTACAAACATGCTGAGAGTCTGAATATTAATCCTAAATCATTACCTTTTCTAAGAAAAGATACTTTTAAATCATTTGCTCTAATGGAGCATATTAAAAAATATATAACATTATTACAAAATCTCTTTAGTTCATTAAAATCTTATCCAACACACGATGATCTTACAACCTTTTCATAGGAATCCCAACCTGAGAATTAATAATCAATTAATAGATCTAAAAAATTTTCCACTTATAATAAATTTAACGCTACGTGATATATACCCTTATTTGAATTATTCGGCTCATGAATTAAGACAGGAAATGAACCTTCCCAAATCATATTTAATCATATTGAGACAGATTAAAGATCTATCTATAAGCTACTTTAAAGATTTAAAAATTAATGATGAGGACTTAACGAAATGTACAAATTTATGGCAAACCCTCTTACAAGATACTAAGTTCATAACATCTGCATATAAACTAATAAAAGACTTTAAATATCAAGATCACGTCCTTTTGTCAAACTATTGGAAAGAAAAAATACCACTGACTGAAGAAAATAAAATATTAAAAGCAATTAATTTAACAATAAAATCAATTTCCCTCCAAAAGTTAACATTTACCCAACTCATACTTAATAATGAATACTATACACGTCTTAGCTTTCATAAATTTAACTCCAAAAAATTTCCTAAATGCCCATATTGTAAAGATGAAACTGCTGACTTCCTTCATATGTTCTGGAGCTGTAAATGTATATACAAACTATGGAATTCCTTAAAACTACAACTGCAAACGATGGGTTATCAAAATTCAACGCTTTCTTGGGAATTTACTATATTACATATCCCCCCAAATAATCTATCTAGATCCCAAATGACCATACTTACGAATATCTTTTTGTTAATGAAACTCTATATAGCTACAAATTGGTTGAATCCATCTCAAACTTCATGGGATAACTTCAAGATTTTAGCGATAAAACACATATTAGCCCACAAATTATTAATTAATGATCATACCAAACATATAAATAATCTAAAGATCTGGGAACAAATTTTCAACATTATATTGGCTTAATGTACGGAACCCAGGATAACCCTTGGATATAAATACTATAAAGTCAAATTTTATCAGAAATCAAATTATTATAAGATACTATACCTATTGATATGACTCTTCATATATTCTTTTTTGTTAAAAATTGAAGCATTCATGTATATAGTGTACATATGTACATAGGATTGTTGTTAGAAGTATTGTTTGGAAATTACCTGTGTATTTCTCGGTCAAATGTTTGTATGAACAAATTGAAAAATAATAAAGAATTATTATTGAAAAAAAAAAAACCTTTAGGAACTATTTCAAGGCTAACCTCTCTCTACTAAGCAATACCTTGGCTAAATTCCAAGCACCCCCAAATCCAGTAAACACCATAGAATACACTGAGCTATTTACAAAATTTCTGTACAGCCATATTGATATCTGCATAAAGCAAGCTGTGTCCACTTATATTATGAATAAGACAAACTCAAAATAAAAGCCACCCTGGTGGAATCACAGTATCAATCCATTATACAACAAAAGAAAAACATGTTGGCCAAGTGTAGGAGGAGCAAAGCCATAAATACTAAAAGCCCCCTGACCAATCTGAACAGGGAGCTGAGAGGGTTAATTGATACTTCAAAGGCTAAATTTGAATAAAAAATAGCTTCTCAGCCAGAGGATAACCACAACGCTTTCTACAGCTATGTCCATAACCTCAGAGGAAATACACAACAACGTGCAAAACTTATTGTAGATGGCATCACCCAACTGAACTGGAGGCTATTGCCAACCTTTTGGATGACAGGTTCCATTCAAATTTCTCTCCCTACTCCCATACTCCCACTGACAGTCCAAAGGAAATTCCACATAACACAGTTCCCTCAAACATTTCTAGGGAACAGGTCATCAATGCACTTTCCAAGGCCAAAACCAGTGCACCAATGGATCCTGATAACATCACAGGTTGCTTAATAAATAGCATAAAATATGACGTCTCTGGTTCACTTGAATCACTTTTCAACTGCAGCCTTCATTTAGGTTTGTGCCCAGGGAACGGAAGATAACTACAGTCATTCTCCTGCACAAAGGCGGTCCAACCACTGATCTGGGTAACTACAGGCCCATACTTCTTACCAGCCTCATATGTAAGGCCATGGAAAGAATCATTATGGATATGATAAATGAGGACATAGGTAAATTGCAAATGCTGGACCCATCACAGTTTGGGATTCTTAAAGGAAGGTCATGCCCAATAAATCTGTGGCCTTTTTTGAAAGGGCCACCAAAACATTGGATGAAGGCAAGACTATGAACACAGCTTACCTCGACTTGGCCAAGGGTTTTGATATAGTACCTCACTCAGACATTATAGACAAGCTCACTAATTTAGGTATGAACTCTTTTATCACCTGCTGAATAGCCAAATGGCTCATTGATAGAACCCAGGAAGTCAAAATAGGAGAGGCCAGTTATTGGTGGAGTCACCCAGGGCTCAGTACTAGGCCCACTACCTTTTGGCAAATGTAGGTCCATAGGTTCATAGGTGTGTACTAGGCTAATGGCCCTGCAGCCTTTACAAGCTTAGCCCATAGTACTTTCTGAAATGAAAGCAAATGCTGAAGGTTTATGGCTGACTAAGTCTGCAGATGATTGCAAGCTGGGAGTTATCATCGACTCCCCTGCAGACACCAGCTTTCTTCAAGAAGGTCTGTCTCTGACTAACAAATGGTGCCAAAGCCATGGTTATAAACTCAATGCTAAGAAATGCATAATTGTACCCTTTGGGAAATCAAACATCGGGGCTAATTACCATGTTGATAATACACCCCTAATAGTCAACCCACTGGTCAGGGATCTTGGTACACACGTAGACAGTAGCATTGCCTTCGACCACCATGTGGCCACAGTGGTGATGAAATGCTTTTATGTTGTACAACTTATAAGTAAGGACATGGCATCTAGGTCCAAA